>NC_051862.1:65704623-66004623 GCF_015732765.1 Culex quinquefasciatus
CTCAAACTCCACGATCCAATCGGAATCGGTGTCGTACGAGCACTTTGAGGTAAGCTCGCTCAAAAAAACCCCAAATCCAACCTAAAACCCAACCCCTCTCCCCGCAGAACTTCTTCGAGCAAAACACCCCGAACCGGTCCTCCCTGATGCCACCCGGTAGAGCTGCGGCGGCAGCTGCCGCGGCCATGGACGCGCCCGGCCCATCGTCCCGGCGGATAACGTCCCGACGGAACGCCACGGCAACCAACAACAACCTGCACACGCTGATCAAAACCCCGTCCAAGGTGACGCTGCGCAATCCGGTGGCGTCGACGATGCTCGCCACCACGATGCGGTCGCCGTCGGCCGTCGGCAACCTAACGGCCAGCGGCAAGAAGCTCATGGCGGCGTCCAAGAACTGCCCGATCATCTTTAGGGCCTCACTTTTGTCTCGTTTAACGATCGGATTTTTTTTTCTAGAGAATCGGCAATATTTTGACCCCTTTTTGTTGGCATTGTTTTTTTGTATCCTTTTAAGCTTTTTGTTGCGGATAAGCTCATCTCAAGGCAGGACAGTAGAACCGCGCAAAACCTTTTTGTTCTTCTCAATTATTTGTATTTTCGTTTATTTTTAAATAAAGTCGATCGAACCTTCCACCATCAATTCACACGCACACACAGATATCAATCACACGCTTATTTTTTTATTTTGCGCGACCCGTCGATACAAAACGTAAGCTCTCTCTCGCCCATTAGTTATTGATTAACGACACTCACAAACATGCATTTAGTGATAAGATTGTTTCAAGATGTTTTAATAAAAAAAAATAAAAAAAAATAACGCATTTCTTCCAGCTTGCAGAGTCGCTGTTTCGCGAAAAAAAAAGAAAACTCTGCGCCTTTTGTACAAAGTCTGAGCAGTATGTTGGTTAAGTGCTATTAATAAATCGCAAAGTATACATAAACAAGTATTGTTACTGTTGTTATTATTTTCCGAAATTTACAAAACTGGTTTTCCTACTCTGAAAGTTTTTCAGATTTTGACGACTCCGACACCGAATCAAACAAATCTAGCTTGCAATTTAAAATGCTAAGCGAGGTTGACTTCTCAACCACAGACGTAAATATCAAGTACCTCTGAAAACTCCGATTAGCACGAATGCTTTTGAAAAGCTAGCTGGATAGTAAGTACGAACGCTCTGATATTACAAAAATAGGATTTCGTGCATTTTTCTGTTCAGTTTTGGTTTCAGCAAAAAATAGTAGAAATCTCTTCAGAACCACTACTAAATCGCGGAACAGGTAATTTTTTCTGGACACGATTTGCATGCATTATTCTTGTGGAATCCATTTGTTTCTTTTTCATTGCTTTCAATGTTAAAGTTGACCTGGATCGGCCATAAACTCGATGTTTAAGCTGATGCTTTTATTTCGATCAAGCGTCGGCGATCTTCCAAGAAGATGTTGTAGTTGATCTTGCCAATCTTTTCAGTTCCAGCCTGGCCTACTTTTAAAGTGCTTGGCAAATCATCTTTTCGGCTAATGTAGTGCTGAAATGGTCCGGACTGGGCTACTGAAAGGCTCGTTTACAGAAAAGAAAAGAGCGAATTTATTGCGTCCGATTGATTTCGTTACTTGGAACGCCAGAACGCCGTGGCTGAGCAATGCAACACAACCGCTCCGTGGCTTGCTTCACGACCCGTCGAAACGGAACGGTCACGGAAACAGCAGTCCGCTGATTCTTCCCCTGGCCCACCTTTTCACCGATTATTCACTGTGTTAATCTTCGTGGAGGACACTCCGTCGGATGGTCACTCGCGCAACCCGAGAGAATGTTCCGTGGATCAACCGCCTTCCTCCTGCTCCGGACGGATGCACACCGCTTGTTCTTGGATAGAACTGGCCGTCCAAACTTTTCCTCGCTTTCTCTATTCGACGCCAACATTTCAAAAAGCATCATGTACAAACCATGCGTTTTGAGAAAAACGCATTTGAATGTTGAGCATCCATTTTCAATTCCCATTTTAATATAAAAGCAAAATAAGATGTTCTAATGATAACAAAAGATGAAAACGTTGCTTTTATTGATACTTGATCATCCAAATTCAATAAAACATCATTTCCGTAATTTTATTTGAGAAAAACAAACATAACTTCTTTTGAAATCACCAACGTCGATATCACCCTGCTGTCATTGAGGGGGGCGCTTTGTTATGATTCGTTTTTCTTCGCCGAATGTACATAGCGCTTTGTTCATGTTGCTTTTTTTTCGTCACAAGGTTCATGTAGTCTTTTGTTTGACAGGTTGACAGGGCTATATAAACAGGGACTGTTGATGGCAGAGATTTTGTTTATGTTACTTTATTTAAAATCATGATTAAACAGACTTTACTGAAGTAACTTTTGCTCATTTTTGGTGGAGAGGTAGCTTATTAGGAGTACTTTTAGAATATGCAATAACCCAGAAAGTGTTAAAATGTACATGATGCCTTTTGAAATGTCACCGTCGTATTTGGCAATGAGGTCAAACGTCAAAATGTCGTACACGTTAAAAAATAAGTAAGCCAAACGTAATTTTATCATATCAAACCCGATCAAATCCGATGCAATCTATTAAATCTTATCGACCAATCAAATCCTGTGTAATCGGATATCATTTGAGAAAATGGCATGAAATCATCACAATTAGAGCTCAACGGATTACTGTCGTTCCCCTCGGGTCGCTGCGTGGCTTGCTTCACGACCCGTAGAAACGGAACGCTCACGGAATCAACTGGTCCACCTTTTCCCGGATCACTAAATCCTCGCCGTCAGCATTTCACTAGTTTTTCGCTTCGTTTACTTTGGGGTCGCTCCGTGGGTCTTTTTTTTTGTTGCTAAATGGGCATTGGGTTAAGTTCACTGCGACCACCTAAAAAAACCAAGGGGCTGGAAACTCTTAGAACTTTACTCAAGTATATTAATAAGTATACTTAAATAATTTTAGTATACTTACGCCATCGCACCCTAACATGAATCATCTTGAAAAAACGTCATTGTGACGTCTATAAATGTCACAACTATTTTGTTATTAAATTGTTTTTTTGTTTCTGCCAAACCTAACCAACAAACGACGGAACCGGCAAATTGAGAAAAACTTCCTCCAGGGCTTTTGAATTATTTCAAAATCAATTAAACGAAAACGAAATCAAACCGATTTTACTTTTTTTTTCTGTCGGGTGTGACTTCTTCCAGCGACGACACCTCCAGGAAGATCAACATTGTAATCCACCAGGGTAGCGCTAGTCTCGAGGCCAGTTCCGACGCTAGGATCTCTTTCGAAGTGGCGACTCTTGTTGGCCTGCGTTCGAAGAGATTTTGCAGATTATGCGCTGGTACGGGGGCTGTGCAAACCTGAGTGCGAACCCGTTGCGGGAATGATTTTGGGGGAGATTGTGGTTCACCGGTTACTCGGGATTGTGCAGGAAGCGATAGACCACTCGTTGTACCGGCAGGCCAGTTCGGTGCTTCCGGGAGGGACTTAGAGTATCGTATATGACGAGGAATCCGACGCGAGTTGAGCGGTTGCAAAAGTGAGGGACATAGCGTTTGTAGAGAAGGAGATGAAGGATCTTAACGGGGCCGTTTTTTGCAGATGGGATTGAATTTGGACGAGTCGGATGAGCTTTCTGCCAAATCCATACAAAAATTGATGATACCTATATCACAGACAAACAGACGGGACACTCGAGTGCCGAACCATCGTCCTCCAAAAACGGTTAATTCAAATTCAATTTTGTTTCGGCATCCACTCACCTGGCGCTGATGGCGCTGCTGTCGTGACAGCTCGCCCGTCTTTTCTCAGTGTGTGATGCGTTTTTTAAGTTGAGCGTGAGCACGTGTGAGGCAGCAAATGAAAACAAAAAAATATGAAATTCAGAAATTCCAACGGTGATCCACTATCCAGACATTGCGGGTCAAATTTGGGGAAGTTTCGGCCAGAGTCAGATGAGCGGCTGACTAGCGAGAGCATACCTTTTACCCCACTATTAACCAGATATACCTGCTCCACTGCCTGCCTAAGTCAAGGCTGCTGCTGAGGCGCCCGCTACTGTGGAGAAAGCTGGATCCTGTGGTGGAGTCATCTCCTTCGGAGCAACTTAGGTCGTGCGAGCTGTCAGTTATGGTCAACGTACATACAAAATTATGGTATGCCAGATATTGAAGTGATATCATGTCAATTTTATCATATTTTTTTGTTTTTTTAAAGGGGCTGAATTTATTAACTATTAACTTATTTATGATCATATTTAAATGTTTTCACATAGTTGTTGTTTTTGTCCACCATTTCCAACTGATTGAATTTCGCAAAATTGAAACCACATTTAACGCAGATCACGGCCATCAATAATCTGAAACAAATCCAGATTTGATTCACAAATTACAAAAGACTACATAAACAAAATTAAAATAACTCACAAAACAACGATTTTTTCAAACAATCTCTTTGGTCGGTTTAGAATTGTCAAACTGAATAGCTCAAAGCTAACTCGAACCCGGTACACACACGAAGCTTGACATAAACAAATCTGACAACTTCCAATTTATATGTATAAAATTCATTAAAAGCCTAATAAAATTGAAAAAAAACTTTGAAAAAATATATTTTGATTTGAAAATCTGCCATACCATGAGCGTTGAAAGCATTGAAACGCTGGTGCAATTTTGACAGTTTGAGCTGGTGTGAAAACGGCGACAGAGCTCGCACCACACAGGGAGCAACCTGCTTATCTTTCGTGGACTGCTGTTCAGATTGCTGCTGCTGGTCGTCCTTTTGGCATTTTGACGATATTGCGTCGGTCGTGAGCGCCATTCTTCGCGACTTTTTCGTCTCATTACGCCCTTTGGTTTTGTTGGCTGGCAACTTAATTGCGCCGTGGACACGTTACCCGCAAATGTTTCCAAACGCCCATCGTGGGGATCAATTCCGTTAGTTTTGAATTGGATTTTCCTATTCCGGCGGCCACTACTGGTATTTTCGTGACCGGGATATCTTGTTGATGATGGTGTCAGGTGTAATGGTTCATGTTTTCGGTGGAGGAGGAATCTTAGACGGAACATGCAAGCAACGGGGAGGACCAGTGGTGTGGTCTCTGTCATTGTGTTGTCTTGCATCGCTGCAGGTGCTGCCGCATGATTTGCCTCATGAGGTTCTGCCATTGGAAACGGAACCGACCGTGGAACAGACCCACCGTCATTTTCGGCCGTCGGTCTTGATTTATTATCTTGATTTTGTTACTGATGATCAGCAACAACAAAATTATTTCGAAACAGCTGTTCATGTTTACAATCGTTAAGGCTTGATTGTCTCACGCATACACTGACATGACACATGACAGTAATGGGTTTGTATTGGTGTGTTTGGGCTGCGCTTCGGCATAAGCTCACCAGGCAGCGCTGGCGTCGCCGTGATTTGGTGGTTTGATGGAGGACGATGGATTTAAAAAATAATTTGTATGGAGAGTCACGTCTGTTTGTCTGTGCCTATATGTTGAGAAAAAATTTCTCAATGGCTTAGGGAACATTCCAAAATCAATCAACTGGACACTTGATCCAGAACCTGCTCTCTATTGTATTAACAATTTCTCAAGAATCAAGAATTTTTCATGGACGGTGAACATCCGGTGGGCTTACTTTCGGCACAAGGAAACAATTGTTGTTTGGTGCATTCAGTCCAACGGCCTCTACCATGATTGTAGGACCATCACCGTTGTTCCGAGGCAAAAATCTGCGGCGAATTGATGGCTAGGTAAACCTGTCCCTGTCCGATGAATTGTCGTAGCTCACAGCCAATATTCGCTAAAATCAATTTTTGCTCCGCTGATAAATGCAAGGATAAATGTCGGTTTTATTTAAGTTTTACCGAAGAATATTTGATCAACATTAAAAACTGCTAAGTCATGCAAATTTAAAAGCTCTAATGTAAACATAAACACACACAAGCACCAGAACTGTCAAAGCCAAGAAGCGTAAAGTAGCGGTGGAAATTCGTCGTTCAAATTTCGTTAGTATACTTACAAGTATATTAAAATAACGTAAGTATACTAAGATTTATTAATTATACTTGAGTTTCCTGCCCTTGGTTTGACACCCTTTACACAGGTTCACGCACACTATCAAACGTTTGTTTTAGTAGTGTGCGTGAACGCCGTGTAAAAAGTGACCAACCAACGGGGTACAAATTAAAAAAGTGTCAAACGAAAAAGTGACCAACCACCGGGGGTTGAGTGTAATATAATATATATATTTCCTTTTTCAGATTTGAAATCATATTCATTGAGAAAATCATGACACTTGGATTTTTTTTAATTTTTGCTATTAATTAACATTTGCTATTAATTAACCTTGCCCTGATATACAGTGTAAACTAACAGGATATCGTTTCAATAAAATTACAATTACAACATTTATTACACGCAGAAAAATAAGCATATTTGAAACAACAAAACGTTTTGTTGATTTGAAAATCATTATTTTTGTTGACGCTAAACGTTTGGCTAAACGTCAAAGCAGCTTTTTCAAAACAACAAAAGAATGTTTTGGAATTAGGTTTTACAGCGTGACGTCACGAGCGCACACGCACACAAATTTTTACTTAGACACACGTGCAAAAAATGTAAACAGTGCAGCCGAACTGTCAAATTTCTAACCTAAAAATCGAGTCGGCGTAAAACCTAATTGGGTACTAAAGCCCTATATGTCAATTTTTATGTACATCGGTAAAAAACACGATCAAAACCTATTTCTGATCACTTTTTTTCATTTTAATGCAAAAAAAATAAAGACAGGACAATTTTTTTTCGATGGATCCACCATGTTCCCTTGGAATGAGCTGTAGCTGTAGAAACTTTTCTGTCAAGAAGGACCGCGAGGTTAATTTTTCAAAATTAATTTAAAAATCCATTTTAAACTCTGTGTGGTCGTACAAAGGGTCATTGTACTAAGAAAAATAAGCTTTATCGCTGTAAACAAAAACATCAGCAATCTAAGCTTCATTTTAGGACCAAATTGAGAAAATCAAGGTTTATTTCAACGCAATTTTTTTGTTGATTATATTCAACAAAATTTTTGTTGATTCAAACCTCGTGCAGGCTGATTATACAAAACATTTTTCTGCGTGATAAATTATTTTTATCTTACTTTTTAAATTTTTTCAAAATTTAATGAAAAATCTTCATGATATATTGTTATAACATATGTTATATATATAATGTGGTATAATTTATCCTAGAAGAAACAGTTGTGTTTTGTTTCAGATAATAAGTTTTCAAACAATTTCAAAATACAAATTAGACATGGTGTTCTGGATGAAATGTCAGATGGGTCAGATGTTACGATTTTGTTACGACAATTGATGAAATTACCTTTATTAATCATTTCTAAATTATTTCGAGCATCAAATTTGTATCCTACAATAAATTAACAACCCAATCCCAACCCACGCTTAGCGACTTCCCTGAAACATGTACTGCTTGTAGTATTTCAGCTCCTTGATGCTCTCCTCAATGTCCTCCAGCGCACGATGCGCCAGCTTCTTCGGCGGCGCATGGCTAAAGATCGACCCGTTCCAGCGCTTGCACACCTCCTTGATCGTACTGACGTCCACTATCCGGTAGTGCAGGTAGTCGTTCAAACGTGGCATGTACCGGTTCAAAAACATCCGATCCATGTAGATCGAATTTCCCGCCAGCGGACACGCCTTCTCCGGGCAGTGTCGCTTCACAAAGTCCAACACTTGCTGCTCGGCTTCCGCCAGGGTCACCTTCGAATTGGCGACCGCCTGGGTGAGTCCGGTTTTGGCGTGATTCACCTTGCACCACTCGTTCATCGCTTCCATGACCTGGGCGGGTTCGTGGATGACGACGTCGGGCCACGCTCCAGCACGTCCAGGTTTTTGTTCGTTACGATGCAGGCGATCTCGATGATGCGGTCCGTTTCCACGTTGAGGCCCGTCATTTCCAGATCGATCCAAACCAAGTTGTGCTGGGAGGGCGGTTTCGGGGGCGGGGGCGCGGTGGACATTTTGAGTCGGTGGGCAACTGAAAGGGGGGGAGGAAGATTAGGTTTATTTGGGGACTATTTTTAAGTATTTGCTCAGTAACAGGCAGGAAGGTTAAGCCAACACCTACTTATTCTGGTCTGGAAGCCCAGGATTTGCCTCAATGGAAGCCAGCCCATGATAATCCACTAACGAACTCAACAAGGCTGGAAATGAGAGGACAAATCACAGGAAGCAAGCTTATATTTGTTGTGGAAACATTCTTACCTTCAACTTTTAATAGAATCACTAATTTTACTTTAAAAAAAACCTCTTCAAGAATTTCACAAAAAAATGCCGCAAAAACTGAAGCCACCATGTGATAATACGCAACCGTCAGCACCAACCCCTCGAACTGACAGCGGTTTGTTATCAAACAGTACTGCCCAGCGAGTTTCACGCTGCACGTTCAACGTTCGTGCACTATTCTAGTACCTCCTCAAAATTTTCAAATTTTCGAAACAAACCTCAACCGTCTTGTCCCCCGCGCTCGCTTAAACGTCACTTTTTGACAGTTTCAAGATGCATCGTTTTTCCCTCTTTCCTCTTTGCTGTGGTGCATTTTGTTTTCGTGCGTGCATTTTCGGTTGAGATTTTTACGGCTGGGTCTCGCACTTGAAAGCAGCCAAGCTTTGGACGCAAAATTTCTTCGAGGGAGGTCGTTTGAAAACTTTTACAGAGCAAGTCTTCCGTGACGATTGTCATTTTTTAGTGTGAAGAGTTGAAGTTTTGCTGAAGAATCTAGTGACGCTCTTTTTTGAAAATCAAAGTTTTCTGTTTACTTTTGTGCCAAACAAACAAAGCAAGCGTCTTCCGTGAAGAAGTAAACCAAACGAATCGGATTATTTAGTTGAAGCGATTTAAACCGACTTAGATGAGCGAAACAGTTGAAAGAAGAAGATTTTTAGCAGATTAAGACCCCGCGAAAGTCAATTTACAGAACTCAAGATGATGACCAGGAGAAAATCGATTCACGAATCCCTTGTGACACAACAAAATCAAAACAAGCAAAAGAGGGAGCGCCGGATGTGGCAGAGGGAAGAAGACTCCCGGTCCAGGAAGTATGATTTGTTGAACCATTTTGACAAGAGATTTTAACGCTTCTTATTCGTAGAACAAATGCAACCCCGTAAGCGCATCAACCAGCGGCGAGTCTCGGAAGCGGCTCCGGGAACCCTTCAGAACGGCACGAATGGCCACCAAGCTCCCGTTAACGGGATGGACGCCGACGACATCCCCAAGTTTAAGGGCTACCGCATCATCGAAATCGATCACTTCCTGCAGTGGTCCGCGTACTCCCAGTTTATGCACTCCAAGCACTGCCCCGGCGGATTGCTGAAACCATACCAGGAGTACGTAAGCGGCTGCTACTCCACCTTCGCCATGAAATGCAGCAAGTGTTCGGCCATCATCACGCGCTCCTCGGAGAACTACATCCACCACAACAAGCTGATGAACCGACTGGTCAAGGGCTCCGTCCAGATGGGCAAGGACTACGACGAAATGTCCAACTTTATGGAGTCGCTCGAGATCCCGTTCGTCACCAAGGACGAGTTCAGCTCGATCAAGTCCCAGATGCAGCTCAACTCCTCCCTGGACGATCAGTCCTCGCTGCAGAAGGCCGTCGAAGAGCTGGAGCGCGCGTCGGTGGCGTCCAAACGGAAGCGGCACGGCAGCTGCAAGTACCACTACGAAGTGCTCAAGGTCTACCTGAACAAAAGATGCGCAAAATCGAAGAGAACCTGCAGCTTTCGGTCAACGACTCGGTAGCGCTGGCCGTCAACGCGCACCTCAAAAACGTCTCCCACGTCCAGCTTGCGTGAGTTCTCTCCAAATCACAAAACTTCTCAAAAATTAACCAAATTCCGCAATTTTAGCCCAACCAGTCCAAACAACGCCACCGCCGGAACGAGCGGCACCACGTCCATCGCCAGCCAAAGCAATCGCTTCGGGGCGGGCTTCTCCAACGGACCTCCCGCGACCAGCACCTCCTCGGGGAATCTCTTCATACAGCAGCCGTAATCTTTGACCCAGTCGAAACGCATATTTTCTACACGATCTCTTTTTGTACATATCGTCGAGATCTCTTCTAAGCAAGTCGTAGCGAGTTTGATAAGTTGTGCCACACAAATAACTGTTCAGCGAAGCCAACCAGTATTCCTAACCTAGAATATCGTATACTTCCTCAGGATTTGCTTCCCAAATATGATTAAATGTTAGACGCGTCGTTTTCAGATGAGAATTTAGGTTTAGAGACGTGCCCGGACTTTGCGTAGTGAACAATGTCGTTGCATTTATTTTTTTTTGCTTCTTTTTTTTGAGAATGCGCGCGCGAGATTTCCTAGGATTAGCGCTTTGATGTTGTATACAAAACCACGATCGGAAGAGAGTTATTCAATAAAATATTGTGACAAACAGCGAATATCAAGTTCGTAGAATCATGTTTTATTAATCGTTCAACTCTGCCCCAAATAAATAGTAAATCTTCAATTTTTATGTACGACACATAGATCATGCTGCTTTAGAAGCAACTCCTCTCTCTCCCATCATCGCTTCGATTCCGTCGCTCACAGGAAGGTCAGCCCGGCGGCCAGCACGCCCGAAACCAGCAGCATCGTGTACCCGGTCGTGTACACCTCCTTGATGGACAGGAACTTGCCCAGATCCCAGAACAGATGGCGCACGCCGTTCACCGTGTGGTACGAGAACGGGTAGGCCATCGTGAACTTTAGGGCCATCAGCGTCGGCGCGCTCAGTCCCTCCAGCATCGTCAGATAGTGGGTGGCGTCGTGGGGCATGGCCAGCGCACCCAGCCCCAGGGCGGTCGCGTACCCGGCCAGCGCCATTCCGGTCATACGGTGCGTAATCGACAGGACCGCCGTCAGCTGGAACGAGTAGATGGTCAGGTGGGGCGACTGGGGCCGCTGGAGGCGCGCATTCCGGTCGTCGTGTGATTCCCCCGGGCGGTTATCGGCCTGGACCGTCTTCAGCACCACCGTGCGGGCGGCCAACATCGGCGAGGCGGCATTCTGGCTCTGCAGCAGAGCGCGACGGCAAGCGGATCTGCGCGAGAACGAGTTCATAATAACAAATTACATAATGAATTGTTCCAAAAATATTCCCCACCAAATTAAACCGCTCCAGCGCCCCCAACACCCCCCAGCAATTACCTCAAAATTAGTCCAGCCATTGTTGGATCACTTTAAGATAGAAAATGGAACGAAATTCGAGTGTTATTTGCTGCAAAATTCGATTTTATTGTTATTTTCGCCACTCACACCGATGGTTTGCTCGCACAAAACGAAAACTCGAGTCGCGGAGTGACAGATCGATTGGGAATTTCGCAAAAAATTGGCGTTTCGAAGCCAATTCGAAGCACACTGGTTCGGGAAGTACTAGATTGGGTAACGTTGGATATGTACAGTGGTCCTAAGCTAATATGAACCTTAAAAAAATTAATTTTGCTACTTCGAATGTCCGCTAAAGGTGTATTCACATTATACCGCAGCCGCAGCCGCATCCGCACAAAATTTGACAGTACGGACGCACAGTGCGGACGCGATTTCTCCAATAGAGCTATCTAAGCCCGATCTCACGCACACTAGCTTATCATTTGTTTTTGCTGGCGGGTACAAATTTTAACCTAAAACCCTTCGTGTACAAACACGCAATACATGCGCACGTAGATAACTCTATGCATTTCATATGTAGCCATTCACACTGTTCCGCATCCGTATCCGCAGTACGGATCCGTATACGGATGCGGAACAGTGTGAATGGGAGCATTCGCAATGCTCGCAATTGGGTACTAAAGCCATATGTAAATTTTTATGTACAACGGTAAAAACACGATTAAAACCATTTCTGATAACTTTTTTTCATTTTAATGCAAATTTTTTTTTGACAAGACAACATTTTTTCGATGGATCAACTATGGTCCCCTTGGAACGAGCTGTCAAGTAGGAGCTTTTCTGTCAAGAAGGACCAAGAGGTTAATTTTTCAAAATTGATTAAAAAATCCATTTTAAACTCTTTGTGGTCGTACAAAGGGTCATTGTACTCAGAAAAATAAGCTATATCGCTGTAAACAATAATATCAGCAATCTAAGCTTCATTTTAGGACCCAATTTCGAACGTATTCGAATTAAAAAGCACTCAAACGTCAAAGCTGGGTTGTCAAACTAAAGATTACATTTCGACCTTGTTTCGACCCCTTTGTTCGTCAATTTCAGAGCACGTGGTTTGTGCTTTTGGCAGCTGTCAGTCAGTTGGAACAATCAGTGAATTCGGATTCGCTCATTCGAAGCCAGTTTTGCAAAGCTTAACAAAGTTTAATTAAAAAATTTAAGAATTTAAGAATTTAAGAATTTAAGAATTTAAGAATTTAAGAATTTAAGAATTTAAGAATTTAAGAATTTAAGAATTTAAGAATTTAAAATTTAAGAATTTAAAATTTAAGAATTTAAGAATTTAAGAATTTAAAATTTAAGAATTTAAATTTAAGAATTTAAAATTTAAAATTAAGAATTTAAGAATTTAAAATTTAAGAATTTAAGAATTTAAGAATTTAAGAATTTAAGAATTTAAGAATTTAAAATTTAAGAATTTAAGAATTTAAAATTTAAAATTAAAATTTAAGAATTTAAAATTTAAAATTTAAGAATTTAAGAATTTAAGAATTTAAAATTTAAAATTTAAGAATTTAAATTTAAGAATTTAAGAATTTAAGAATTTAAGAATTTAAGAATTTAAAATTTAAGAATTTAAGAATTTAAAATTTAAGAATTTAAATTTAAAATTTAAGAATTTAAGAATTTAAAATTTAAGAATTTAAAATTTAAGAATTTAAAATTTAAAATTTAAATTTAAAATTTAAAATTTAAAATTTAAAATTTAAGAATTTAAGAATTTAAGAATTTAAGAATTTAAGAATTTAAGAATTTAAAATTTAAATTTAAAATTTAAGAATTTAAGAATTTAAGAATTTAAAATTTAAAATTTAAGAATTTAAAATTTAAAATTTAAGAATTTAAATTTAAAATTTAAAATTTAAAATTTAAATTTAAGAATTTAAGAATTTAAGAATTTAAAATTTAAGAATTTAAAATTTAAGAATTTAAAATTTAAAATTTAAAATTTAAGAATTTAAGAATTTAAGAATTTAAGAATTTAAAATTTAAAATTTAAAATTTAAGAATTTAAAATTTAAGAATTTAAGAATTTAAGAATTTAAGAATTTAAGAATTTAAGAATTTAAAATTTAAGAATTTAAAATTTAAGAATTTAAAATTTAAGAATTTAAGAATTTAAAATTTAAGAATTTAAGAATTTAAGAATTAAGAATTTAAAATTTAAGAATTTAAGAATTTAAGAATTTAAAATTTAAAATTTAAATTTAAGAATTTAAAATTTAAAATTTAAGAATTTAAAATTTAAAATTTAAAATTTAAGAATTTAAGAATTTAAGAATTTAAAATTTAAGAATTTAAATTTAAAATTTAAAATTTAAAATTTAGAATTTAAAATTTAAGAATTTAAAATTTAAGAATTTAAAATTTAAAATTTAAGAATTTAAGAATTTAAAATTTAAGAATTTAAAATTTAAAATTTAAGAATTTAAATTTAAAATTTAAAATTTAAGAATTTAAAATTTAAGAATTTAAAATTTAAAATTTAAAATTTAAGAATTTAAAATTTAAGAATTTAAGAATTTAAAATTTAAGAATTTAAGAATTTAAGAATTTAAGAATTTAAGAATTTAAGAATTTAAGAATTTAAAATTTAAAATTTAAAATTTAAATTTAAAATTTAAAATTTAAATTTAAAATTTAAGAATTTAAATTTAAAATTTAAAATTTAAAATTTAAATTTAAATTTAAGAATTTAAATTTAAAATTTAAAATTTAAAATTTAAAATTTAAAATTTAAATTTAAGAATTTAAAATTTAAAATTTAAAATTTAAAATTTAAAATTTAAGAATTTAAGAATTTAAGAATTTAAGAATTTAAGAATTTAAGAATTTAAGAATTTAAATTTAAAATTTAAGAATTTAAGAATTTAAAATTTAAGAATTTAAGAATTTAAGAATTTAAGAATTTAAGAATTTAAAATTTAAAATTTAAGAATTTAAGAATTTAAGAATTTAAAATTTAAGAATTTAAGAATTTAAGAATTTAAGAATTTAAGAATTTAAAATTTAAGAATTTAAAATTTAAAATTTAAGAATTTAAGAATTTAAAATTTAAGAATTTAAAATTTAAGAATTTAAAATTTAAAATTTAAAATTTAAGAATTTAAGAATTTAAGAATTTAAGAATTTAAGAATTTAAGAATTTAAGAATTTAAGAATTTAAGAATTTAAAATTTAAAATTTAAGAATTTAAGAATTTAAATTTAAAATTTAAGAATTTAAGAATTTAAATTTAAATTTAAGAATTTAAGAATTTAAGAATTTAAGAATTTAAAATTTAAATTTAAAATTTAAAATTTAAAATTTAAGAATTTAAGAATTTAAGAATTTAAGAATTTAAGAATTTAAAATTTAAGAATTTAAGAATTTAAGAATTTAAAATTTAAAATTTAAAATTTAAAATTTAAGAATTTAAATTTAAAATTTAAGAATTTAAATTTAAAATTTAAGAATTTAAGAATTTAAGAATTTAAATTTAAAATTTAAAATTTAAGAATTTAAGAATTTAAGAATTTAAAATTTAAATTTAAGAATTTAAGAATTTAAGAATTTAAAATTTAAGAATTTAAGAATTTAAAATTTAAAATTTAAAATTTAAAATTTAAGAATTTAAAATTTAAAATTTAAGAATTTAAAATTTAAAAATTTAAAAATTTAAAAATTTAAAATTTAAAATTTAAGAATTTAAGAATTTAAAATTTAAGAATTTAAGAATTTAAATTTAAGAATTTAAGAATTTAAAATTTAAATTTAAGAATTTAAAATTTAAGAATTTAAGAATTTAAGAATTTAAAATTTAAAATTTAAGAATTTAAGAATTTAAGAATTTAAATTTAAATTTAAGAATTTAAAATTTAAGAATTTAAGAATTTAAGAATTTAAGAATTTAAGAATTTAAGAATTTAAGAATTTAAAATTTAAAATTTAAAATTTAAGAATTTAAGAATTTAAAATTTAAGAATTTAAGAATTTAAATTTAAAATTTAAAATTTAAGAATTTAAGAATTTAAGAATTTAAAATTTAAAATTTAAGAATTTAAAATTTAAGAATTTAAAATTTAAGAATTTAAAATTTAAGAATTTAAAATTTAAATTTAAGAATTTAAAATTTAAGAATTTAAGAATTAAGAATTTAGAATTTAAGAATTTAAGAATTTAAGAATTTAAAATTTAAGAATTTAAATTTAAAATTTAAAATTTAAATTTAAGAATTTAAGAATTTAAGAATTTAAAATTTAAGAATTTAAGAATTTAAGAATTTAAGAATTAAGAATTAAAATTTAAGAATTTAAAATTTAAAATTTAAAATTTAAATTTAAGAATTTAAAATTTAAAATTTAAGAATTTAAGAATTTAAAATTTAAATTTAAGAATTTAAAATTTAAAATTTAAGAATTTAAGAATTTAAAATTTAAAATTTAAAATTTAAATTTAAGAATTTAAGAATTTAAGAATTTAAGAATTTAAAATTTAAGAATTTAAAATTTAAGAATTTAAGAATTTAAAATTTAAAATTTAAAATTTAAAATTTAAAATTTAAGAATTTAAAATTTAAAATTTAAGAATTTAAGAATTTAAGAATTTAAGAATTTAAAATTTAAAATTTAAGAATTTAAATTTAAGAATTTAAAATTTAAGAATTTAAGAATTTAAGAATTAAAATTTAAGAATTTAAAATTTAAAATTTAAGAATTTAAGAATTTAAGAATTTAAGAATTAAGAATTTAAGAATTTAAAATTAAAATTTAAGAATTTAAATTTAAGAATTTAAATTTAAGAATTTAAAATTTAAGAATTTAAGAATTTAAGAATTTAAGAATTTAAAATTTAGAATTTAAAATTTAAAATTTAAAATTTAAAATTTAAGAATTTAAGAATTTAAGAATTAAGAATTTAAAATTTAAGAATTTAAGAATTAAAATTTAAAATTTAAAATTTAAGAATTTAAGAATTTAAGAATTTAAATTTAAGAATTTAAAATTTAAGAATTTAAGAATTTAAGAATTTAAGAATTTAAGAATTTAAGAATTTAAAATTAAGAATTTAAGAATTTAAGAATTTAAGAATTTAAGAATTTAAGAATTTAAGAATTTAAGAATTTAAAATTTAAGAATTTAAGAATTTAAGAATTTAAGAATTTAAGAATTTAAAATTTAAGAATTTAAGAATTTAAGAATTTAAGAATTTAAGAATTTAAGAATTTAAATTTAGAATTTAAGAATTAAGAATTTAAGAATTTAAAATTTAAGAATTAAAATTTAAAATTTAAGAATTTAAGAATTTAAGAATTTAAGAATTTAAAATTTAAAATTTAAGAATTTAAATTTAAGAATTAAAATTTAAGAATTAAAATTTAAGAATTTAAGAATTTAAAATTTAAGAATTTAAGAATTTAAAATTTAAGAATTTAAGAATTTAAGAATTTAAAATTTAAGAATTTAAGAATTTAAATTTAAGAATTTAAGAATTTAAGAATTTAAAATTTAAGAATTTAAAATTTAAGAATTTAAAATTTAAAATTTAAGAATTTAAGAATTTAAGAATTTAAAATTTAAGAATTTAAAATTTAAAATTTAAGAATTTAAGAATTTAAAATTTAAGAATTTAAAATTTAAAATTTAAGAATTTAAGAATTTAAGAATTTAAGAATTTAAAATTTAAGAATTTAAGAATTTAAAATTTAAGAATTTAAAATTTAAAATTTAAAATTTAAATTTAAGAATTTAAGAATTTAAATTTAAAATTTAAAATTTAAGAATTTAAGAATTTAAGAATTTAAAATTTAAAATTTAAGAATTTAAGAATTTAAGAATTTAAGAATTTAAAATTTAAGAATTTAAGAATTTAAAATTTAAAATTTAAAATTTAAGAATTTAAGAATTTAAAATTTAAGAATTTAAGAATTTAAGAATTTAAAATTTAAAATTTAAAATTTAAGAATTTAAGAATTTAAGAATTTAAAATTTAAAAATTTAAGAATTTAAGAATTTAAGAATTTAAGAATTTAAGAATTTAAGAATTTAAGAATTTAAGAATTTAAGAATTTAAAATTTAAAATTTAAGAATTTAAGAATTTAAGAATTTAAGAATTTAAGAATTTAAATTTAAGAATTTAAGAATTTAAGAATTTAAGAATTTAAGAATTTAAGAATTTAAGAATTTAAGAATTTAAGAATTTAAAATTTAAGAATTTAAGAATTTAAGAATTTAAGAATTTAAGAATTTAAGAATTTAAGAATTTAAGAATTTAAGAATTTAAGAATTTAAATTTAAGAATTTAAGAATTTAAGAATTTAAGAATTTAAAATTAAAATTTAAGAATTTAAAATTTAAAATTTAAGAATTTAAAATTTAAGAATTTAAGAATTTAAATTTAAAATTTAAAATTTAAAATTTAAGAATTTAAGAATTTAAATTTAAAATTTAAAATTTAAGAATTTAAGAATTTAAGAATTTAAGAATTTAAAATTTAAGAATTTAAAATTTAAAATTTAAGAATTTAAGAATTTAAGAATTTAAAATTTAAAATTTAAGAATTTAAAATTTAAAATTTAAGAATTTAAGAATTTAAGAATTTAAAATTTAAGAATTTAAGAATTTAAGAATTTAAGAATTTAAGAATTTAAATTTAAGAATTTAAGAATTTAAGAATTTAAGAATTTAAGAATTTAAGAATTTAAATTTAAGAATTTAAGAATTTAAGAATTTAAGAATTTAAGAATTTAAGAATTTAAGAATTTAAGAATTTAAATTTAAGAATTTAAGAATTTAAGAATTTAAATTTAAAATTTAAGAATTTAAGAATTTAAAATTTAAGAATTTAAGAATTTAAGAATTTAAGAATTTAAGAATTTAAGAATTTAAAATTTAAGAATTTAAGAATTTAAGAATTTAAAATTTAAAATTTAAGAATTTAAGAATTTAAGAATTTAAGAATTTAAGAATTTAAGAATTTAAGAATTTAAGAATTTAAGAATTTAAGAATTTAAGAATTTAAGAATTTAAGAATTTAAATTTAAGAATTTAAGAATTTAAGAATTTAAAATTTAAAATTTAAGAATTTAAAATTTAAAATTTAAGAATTTAAGAATTTAAAATTTAAGAATTTAAGAATTTAAATTTAAGAATTTAAATTTAAGAATTTAAGAATTTAAGAATTTAAGAATTTAAGAATTTAAAATTTAAGAATTTAAAATTTAAGAATTTAAGAATTTAAGAATTTAAGAATTTAAGAATTTAAGAATTTAAGAATTTAAATTTAAGAATTTAAAATTTAAGAATTTAAGAATTTAAGAATTTAGAATTTAAGAATTTAAGAATTTAAGAATTTAAGAATTTAAGAATTTAAAATTTAAGAATTTAAGAATTTAAATTTAAGAATTTAAAATTTAAAATTTAAGAATTTAAGAATTTAAGAATTTAAAATTTAAAATTTAAAATTTAAGAATTTAAGAATTTAAAATTTAAGAATTTAAGAATTTAAGAATTTAAGAATTTAAGAATTTAAGAATTTAAAATTTAAAATTTAAAATTTAAGAATTTAAGAATTTAAAATTTAAGAATTTAAGAATTTAAGAATTTAAGAATTTAAGAATTTAAGAATTTAAATTTAAGAATTTAAGAATTTAAGAATTTAAAATTTAAGAATTTAAGAATTTAAGAATTTAAGAATTTAAGAATTTAAGAATTTAAGAATTTAAGAATTTAAGAATTTAAAATTTAAGAATTTAAGAATTTAAGAATTTAAAATTTAAGAATTTAAGAATTTAAGAATTTAAGAATTTAAGAATTTAAGAATTTAAGAATTTAAGAATTTAAGAATTTAAGAATTTAAGAATTTAAGAATTAAGAATTTAAGAATTTAAGAATTTAAGAATTTAAGAATTTAAGAATTTAAGAATTTAAGAATTTAAGAATTTAAGAATTTAAGAATTTAAGAATTTAAGAATTTAAGAATTTAAGAATTTAAGAATTTAAAATTTAAGAATTTAAGAATTTAAGAATTTAAGAATTTAAATTTAAGAATTTAAAATTTAAGAATTTAAGAATTTAAGAATTTAAAATTTAAGAATTTAAGAATTTAAGAATTTAAGAATTTAAGAATTTAAGAATTTAAAATTTAAGAATTTAAAATTTAAGAATTTAAGAATTTAAGAATTTAAGAAATTTAAGAATTTAAAATTTAAGAATTTAAGAATTTAAGAATTTAAGAATTTAAGAATTTAAGAATTTAAGAATTTAAGAATTTAAGAATTTAAGAATTTAAGAATTTAAGAATTTAAGAATTTAAGAATTTAAGAATTTAAGAATTTAAGAATTTAAGAATTTAAGAATTTAAGAATTTAAGAATTTGCCGAGCTTCCGTGGCCGTGAGGTTACGTGTTTCGCCTTGTAAGCGGAAGGTGATGGGTTCGATTCCTGTCTGGCTCGGCAAAGTCAGATCCCTTAAAAGAGTAAATATGCTCACTGGGAATACTGACAGGTAAACGCAAAATCCAGATAACACAGATCTGTGTAAAAAAAATTACACAGATTGTTGTTCAGTTCTAGCTTTCATAATCTGAGTAATTTTTCTACACAGATCTGTGTAAAAAAATACACAGATTTTTGAAAAGCCGTTCTTTCAAATCTGTGTAAAAAACAGTTGTCATTTTTTATCAGGTGCCATTAAAGTTCTTCGTGAAGCTGGTAAGTTTTATTTCTCTAATTGAGTTATTTCTTTATTTAAAATTAGTTTACTATTCCAGACTTTGGCCATCTTCCAAACTTTAACCAGTACCCAATGAAATAATTGTTTGTGGAACCTGGTAAGAATGTTTCTAGAAACTCTGAATACCTAACCTAACCTTGATTTTTCTTTCTTAGTTTCCGGAATATTCCTGTTGGTAAAAGTAAAAGTGGCCACAGGTTCCGGAAGCCAGCTTGGGTGGCACTTTACGACGTCATCCTCGTAGTCATTGTTATGTTGTTTTCGTCGCTATCGGGAGACGCCAACTCTAGCCCAAAAATTACGATAATCGTCAGTCTCAAAACGGGCAAAAGTGCAATAATTGATTAGCGCTGATCTGATATCTCATTCCTATCCCACATCAAATTACCTTGACATCTGGAGACGAGCCATTTTGACAGTTTGAAAACGTGTTTTGCATTAGACTGAGGAAACAGAACTGCATCAGAAAAAAACATTTATTTCGCACAATTATCTGTAAAATCTATGCCCGAGTGCGGTTCATCCGGTGCAGGCAGGTTACGGGCTCCGCCGTAGCATGGATTACGGCAAGCTGCTGAGCGTGGCCCAGCGCAATGCAAGATAAGCTTAAAAAGGAGAAGAGGCACGCCGAGAGCTGGAGAAGGAGGAAAAAGCTCCAAGAACCAGAAAGAAAAACGGGGCCGGAGTGGAAGCAAGCAAGCTGGTCAATCCAGACCGATACAATCCGTGTGAAGAAAGCCGGGAGAAAACGAATGCAAAAACGTAAGAGTAAGCCGCAAAGAAAACTGCTAAACGGCCGCAAGGGACCTCCTCCACCGGATTTTGTCACGTTGTTAAGCTGGCAGAGCAGAACCAGCTAGATTCATCTGAGCCTAAGCTGTTAAAATAAGTTAGCTTCCTGCAACAGCTACTGCCGCAGCCAAACCTCATCTCCTCCCGACTTAAGTGCCGACAAAAAGTCACTCTCAAATTCAACTCCCGGCAAATCCTCCTCGCTACCATTAACGGCCTCGTCCATTCTCCCGGCGAACATCCAACGGACGAATAAGTTTTCCTCTCCCGATGTCCAGGGTTGTGGACACCGACATCAAGTAGGACTCCGAGATGGACGATTTAATCGACGAAAAATAGAAATGTATTTTGAAAATTCCTAATGCGACCGTAACGAATAAACTTTCGGTTCTAATAAACGTGGGAAAATATTCTAAATTAAGTTTTAATTTTACTCAATCGAAATGCCACAAATCTTTGAACCCTGTGGCAAGACTTCAGCAGAATGCAAGCTGTTCTGGGATACAAGACAGTCGGGAAACCTGGAGCACAGACAAACAGACGGGACACTCGAGTTCGGAACCATCGTCCTTCAATAACCGAGCCAAAACGGTTATTTCAAATGCAATTTAGCTTCGGCATCCACTCACCCGGCGCTGATGGCGCTGCTGTCGTGATAGCTCGCCCGTCTTTCCTCAGTGTGTGTAATGTGTTTTTGTTGTTGTAAAGTTGAGCATGAGCGGCGTGAGCACGTGGCAGCAAATGAAAACAAAACAAAATATGATAGAATTAAGGAATTCTAACGGTGATCCATAATCCAGGCTTTGTGGGACAAGATTGGGGCAGTTTCGACCAGGGTCAGATGAGCGGTTGACTAGCGAGGACATACCCTTTACCCAACTATTAACCCGGTAGGCCTGCCGCTGCCGAGGCTGCTGATGAGGCGTCCGCTACTGCGGAGGAAGCCAGATTCTGTGGTGAAGTCATCTCCTTCGGAGCAACCTGCTTATCCTTCATGGATTGCTGCTCAGATTGCTGCTGCTGGTCGTCCTTTTGGTGATGTTGCGTCGATCGTGAGCGCCACTCAATCTTCATCCACAGTTGTTCGCCGTGAACACGTTTCCCGCGGATGTTTCGAAACGAAACGCGGATGTTTTTGGGAGCAACGGGGAGGACCAGTGGTTTGGTCTCTGTCGTTGCGATTGTGGTGCGTCGTTGCTGATGCTGCCGCATGGTTTGGCCGTCATCTTCGGCCGTCGGTGTTAATTTTTATTTTTATTTCATCGAGTACTGACGATAAGCAACAACAACATTATTTAAATCAGCTGTTGATGATTACAATCGTCAAGGCTTGATTGTCTCACGCATACACTGACATGACACATGACAGTAATGGGTTTGTATTGGTATGTTTGGGCTGCGCATCGGCATAAGCTCACCAGGCAGCGCTGGCATCCCCGTGATTTGGTGGTTTGATGAAGGACGATGAATTTCAAAAATTATTTGTATGGAGAGTCACGTCTGTTTGTCTGTGCCTGGAGGTTAACTCTGGGACCTGCGCCGTGGTTTGCTGTTCCGATTACGACACGAATAACCTGTCCGTAAGGACGCCGTTGCGATTCCATTCGGCTACGCACCGGTAGGATCTTGACCGCGAACCTATTCTCCACCCTATACTGCGGCAACTGCTTCGACTGTTGGAAGATTTCTTTTGGTAGTCGGTTCTGACGACGGAAACGACCTTTGTTCTCATCGGCTTCCCTCCTCTGCTCTCGGTAGCCACTTGCACCTAACCTGGCTGGTTCCGGCTTGTCTAAAAATATGGGTTGTTAGGAAAACACGAGGGGTGAGACACAAGCTCTAATCAATGATAATTAATCGGTTAGTTGATTAAAATTTAGGCTGTTTTGTAAACGTATGCAACGAAAGTGGCCTAACTGGTTCCGGAACCGATAAAACCACCTCCAGGACAATCGCCGATTGGAGAGCTTGCCCAGCGTATAGATGTTTTCCTAACAACCCATATTTTTAGACAAGCCGGAACCAGCCAGGTTAGGTGCAAGTGGCTACCGAGAGCAGAGGAGGGAAGCCGATGAGAACAAAGGTCGTTTCCGTCGTCAGAACCGACTACCAAAAGAAATCTTCCAACAGTCGAAGCAGTTGCCGCAGTATAGGGTGGAGAATAGGTTCGCGGTCAAGATCCTACCGGTGCGTAGCCGAATGGAATCGCAACGGCGTCCTTACGGACAGGTTATTCGTGTCGTAATCGGAACAGCAAACCACGGCGCAGGTCCCAGAGTTAACCTCCAGGTTTCCCGACTGTCTTGTATCCCAGAACAGCTTGCATTCTGCTGAAGTCTTGCCACAGGGTTCAAAGATTTGTGGCATTTCGATTGAGTAAAATTAAAACTTAATTTAGAATATTTTCCCACGTTTATTAGAACCGAAAGTTTATTCGTTACGGTCGCATTAGGAATTTTCAAAATACATTTCTATTTTTCGTCGATTAAATCGTCCATCTCGGAGTCCTACTTGATGTCGGTGTCCACAACCCTGGACATCGGGAGAGGAAAACTTATTCGTCCGTTGGATGTTCGCCGGGAGAATGGACGAGGCCGTTAATGGTAGCGAGGAGGATTTGCCGGGAGTTGAATTTGAGAGTGACTTTTTGTCGGCACTTAAGTCGGGAGGAGATGAGGTTTGGCTGCGGCAGTAGCTGTTGCAGGAAGCTAACTTATTTTAACAGCTTAGGCTCAGATGAATCTAGCTGGTTCTGCTCTGCCAGCTTAACAACGTGACAAAATCCGGTGGAGGAGGTCCTTGCGGCCGTTTAGCAGTTTTCTTTGCGGCTTACTCTTACGTTTTTGCATTCGTTTTCTCCCGGCTTTCTTCACACGGATTGTATCGGTCTGGATTGACCAGCTTGCTTGCTTCCACTCCGGCCCCGTTTTTCTTTCTGGTTCTTGGAGCTTCTTCCTCCTTCTCCAGCTCTCGGCGTGCCTCTTCTCCTTTTTAAGCTTATCTTGCATTGCGCTGGGCCACGCTCAGCAGCTTGCCGTAATCCATGCTACGGCGGAGCCCGTAACCTGCCTGCACCGGATGAACCGCACTCGGGCATAGATTTTACAGATAATTGTGCGAAATAAATGTTTTTTTCTGATGCAGTTCTGTTTCCTCAGTCTAATGCAAAACACGTTTTCAAACTGTCAAAATGGCTCGTCTCCAGATGTCAAGGTAATTTGATGTGGGATAGGAATGAGATATCAGATCAGCGCTAATCAATTAGCTAATTGACCAAAATCAGCTCTAATTAATTAGTGTAAATATAATCGATTAACTGTGTCCTGCCCCTCGGGAAAACATCTATACGCTGGGCAAGCTCTCCAATCGGCGATTGTCCTGGAGGTGGTTTTATCGGTTCCGGAACCAGTTAGGCCACTTTCGTTGCATACGTTTACAAAACAGCCGCAAGCCGGGAAGTTTTTTTTTGTTTTGTTTGATGTTTTGACGTTTGTTCGTCAGCCCAAGGTAAAAGTTAAAAGGAGGGATGCGCTAATTGATTAGCAATAATGCTAATCAACTAACTGTAAATTTTAATCAACTAACCGATTAATTATCATTGATTAGAGCTTGTGTCTCACCCCTCGTTACACAGATTTGACAGACAACGGCTGAACACAGATCTGTGTACAAGGCTTTTACACAGATTCTGTGTACACGCAAAATTCAGATAACACAGATCTGTGTAAAATTTGACACAGATTGCCCAAAACCTGGAATACACAGAATCTGTGTAAAAGCCTTGTACACAGATCTGTGTTCAGCCGTTGTCTGTCAAATCTGTGTAATTTTATAAAAGCAATCTGTGTAAAATTTTACACAGATCTGAGTAAAATTTTACACAGATCTGGGTAAAATATAACACAGAAATGGTTAAAAATATATATTTTAAGCCAGCGATCTGTGTAAAATTTTACACAGATCTGGGTAAATTTTTACACAGATCTGGGTAAAATTCCACCCCGATTTTTCCCCTGCAAAACCTGTTTTCTTTCATAAAACGGATGAAAAAACGAAAATAAACAAAAACAATCAACCTTATTTATTCATCTCAAATTGCACATGTCGTAGCGGTTTACGAGTTAATATCTTGCACCGGGAACCGAGGCAGCGAATCCTTCCTTGACCGCGGGAACCGGAGCAGGGAATCCTTCCTTGGCCGCGGGAACCGGAGCAGCGAATCCTTCCTTGGCCGCGGGAACCGGAGTAGGGAATCCTTCCTTGGCCGCGGGAACCGGAGCAGCGAATCCTTCCTTGGCCGCGGGAACCGGAGCAGCGAATCCTTTCTTGGTCGCGGGAACCGGGCAGCGAATCGCCGGAAGATCGCGAATCAGGTTGTTGTTTCTGCTGGCGCTTCCTTGCCGGAGGGCTTTCTGGTCCGAATCTGTAGCGACGATGGCCAGGAAATCTCGAAATCTCGAAACTGGTGCTCTTGCCGGAGGAGTTGGATGTTTGGTTCACACTTTAACAGTACTCGCGAAGATTTTCTAAACGAAAAAAGAAAGTTAGGTTATGGAATTAGTTTATACTTAATCTGGTGAAATTTGTTGTAAAACTATGTTTTCTACTAAGAAATCTACAGTCATGATAAAAACATGTTTGAAATTAAGATTTATAGAAAAACTCAGTTAATAATCGCAAAAAAATCTATGAAAAAGACGACCGAAAAATTTTCAACCTTTTCAGCTCAGCAGAAGTGCGGGAAATGAACGACAGTGACGCCAACTCTATTTTACACAGATTTAGAAGAGACGCTGTTCAAAAATCTGTGTAGATTCTATGACAATTTCCGGAATTCCATTTCCCGGAATGGACGTTTTCCGAAATGGACATTATCCGGAATGGACGTTTTCCGGAATGAACGTTATCCGGAATGGACAGTATCCGGAATGGACGTTATCCGGAATGAAATTTCCCGGAATGGACGTTTCCCGGAATGGACATTTCCCGGATTTTTTTATATTACCTGATATGAGAATGAATGGAATCTTGCCTACTCACTTACTTGTGGTTAAGAATTATTTAGTTTGTACTTCGTTGGTTTTGACAACAATATGAATATAAATACATGAATGATAAAAAGAAAGTGAAATGTTCGGACATGAACAATAGAAGCAAGTGTTGACTATTGAAACAATACTTTATCAACCACCACGAGATGTAACAATGTAGATCGATAGATATTAGATGTTTTTTACATTCTTTCAATGTGTTGTTATGTAAGAATTTTCCCTTCTTTTGTTAATCATTTGACTTATGTGACTAAATTCTACCATATTTTACTATAAAGCAGAATGATTATTTTCAAAGAAGGGAAAACCTCAAGTAAATAAAAAGCTTTTCAGAAAATCAATGTGTAATGTGTCCTGTCAAGAAAATAAATAGCTTGAGTGTATTTTTAAAGAATGAAAAACCTCAAGGAAAAATACATTATACATTGATTTTCTGAAAAGCTTTTATTTATATTGAGATTTTCCCTTCTTTAAAAATACACGTTCATTCATCAAAGTAATGGGATTTTATGTAAGAATTATCCCTTCTTTTGTTAATTCTACTAAATTTCAACTAGTTTTTGTTAAGGAACTCTGCACTATAAAGAAGAATGTGTTTTTTTTTAAGAAGGGAAATCCTCTAGAAAAAAAAGCTTTCAGAAAATCAATGCATAATGTATATTTTCTTGAGGTTTACCCTTCTTTAAAAATACACGATCTTTAATCGATGTGATGGAATTTCGTGTAAGGGATTCCCCTTTTTGTGTTAATCAGTTGACTTTTGTGACTAAATTCTACCAAATTTTATTATAAAGCAGAATGTTTATTTTCAAAGAAGGGAAAACCTCTTGTAAATAAACAGCTTTTCAGAAAATCAATTTATAATGTGTACTTCCTTGAGGTATTTCATTCTTTAAAAATATAGTCAAGGCACCAAATCAAAAAAGGTGCTCATTTTTCGTGTCTAGAAGCAAATCGTGTAACAGGCCAGTTTTTTATGGATCTAGACTAAATCGACCCTCCTGAATCCGAATCTGCCTGTTGATTTTCCCGATTCTCAAAGGGAACCGAGATATTCAAGATGGCGTCCAATATGGCGGCTGAATGGAAAAATCACAATAAAAAGATTTTTAAGTTCAATCAACTACTCAAATTTAACTAAATTGGGGTCGCTGAACTCAAATATGACCCCAAGAATACTCCAAAGTACTCAGGGAATGTGCAATCCAAGATGGCGGCCAATATGGCGAAGTTAGAATATTGGAAATGTTTATACAGAAATGTAACAGGCAATCAACAGGTCAAATTTAACTAATTTGGGGTCGCTGAACTCGAATATGACCCATAGAATACTCCAAAGTACTCAGGGAATGTGCAATCCAAGATGGCGGCCAATATGGCGAAGTTAGAATATTGGAAATGTTTATACAGAAATGTAACAGGCAATCAACAGGTCAAATTTAACTAATTTGGGGTCGCTGAACTCGAATATGACCCCAAGAATACTCCAAAGTACTCAGGGAATGTGCAATCCAAGATGGCGGCCAATATGGCGAAGTTAGAATATTGGAAATGTTTATACAGAAATGTAACAGGCAATCAACAGGTCAAATTTAACTAATTTGGGGTCGCTGAACTCGAATATGACCCATAGAATACTCCAAAGTACTCAGGGAATGTGCAATCCAAGATGGCGGCCAATATGGCGAAGTTAGAATATTGGAAATGTTTATACAGAAATGTAACAGGCTATCAACAGGTCAAATTTAACTAATTTGGGGTCGCTGAACTCGAATATGACCCCAAGAATACTCCAAAGTACTCAGGGAATGTGCAATCCAAGATGGCGGCCAATATGGCGAAGTTAGAATATTGGAAATGTTTATACAGAAATGTAACAGGCTATCAACAGGTCAAATTTAACTAATTTGGGGTCGCTGAACTCGAATATGACCTCTAGAATACTCCAAAAAACTCAGGGAATATGCAATCAAAGATGGCGGCCAAAATGGCGAAGATAGAGTATTAGAATGTTTATACAGAAATGTAACAGGCAATCAACAGGTCAAATTTAACTAATTTGGGGTCGCTGAACTCGAATATGACCCCAAGAATACTCCAAAGTACTCAGGGAATGTGCAATCCAAGATGGCGGCCAATATGGCGAAGTTAGAATATTGGAAATGTTTATACAAAAATGTAACAGGCTATCAACAGGTCAAATTTAACTAATTTGGGGTCGCTGAACTCGAATATGACCCCAAGAATACTCCAAAGTACTCAGGGAATGTGCAATCCAAGATGGCGGCCAATATGGCGAAGTTAGAATATTGGAAATGTTTATACAGAAATGTAACAGGCTATCAACAGGTCAAATTTAACTAATTTGGGGTCGCTGAACTCAAATATGACCCCAAGAATACTCCAAAGTACTCAGGAATGTGCAATCCAAGATGGCGGCCAATATGGCGAAGTTAGAATATTGGAAATGTTTATACAGAAATGTAACAGGCTATCAACAGGTCAAATTTAACTAAATTGGGGTCGCTGAACTCAAATATGACCCCAAGAATACTCCAAAGTACTCAGGAATGTGCAATCCAAGATGGCGGCCAATATGGCGAAGTTAGAATATTGGAAATGTTTATACAGAAATGTAACAGGCTATCAACAGGTCAAATTTAACTAAATTGGGGTCGCTGAACTCAAATATGACCCCAAGAATACTCCAAAGTACTCAGGAATGTGCAATCCAAGATGGCGGCCAATATGGCGAAGTTAGAATATTGGAAATGTTTATACAGAAATGTAACAGGCAATCAACAGGTCAAATTTAACTAATTTGGGGTCGCTGAACTCGAATATGACCCATAGAATACTCCAAAGTACTCAAGGAATGTGCAATCCAAGATGGCGGCCAATATGGCGAAGTTAGAATATTGGAAATGTTTATACAGAAATGTAACAGGCAATCAACAGGTCAAATTTAACTAATTTGGGGTCGCTGAACTCGAATATGACCCATAGAATACTCCAAAGTACTCAAGGAATGTGCAATCCAAGATGGCGGCGAATATGGCGAAGTTAGAATATTGGAAATGTTTATACAGAAATGTAACAGGCAATCAACAGGTCAAATTTAACTAATTTGGGGTCGCTGAACTCGAATATGACCCATAGAATACTCCAAAGTACTCAGGGAATGTGCAATCCAAGATGGCGGCCAATATGGCGAAGTTAGAATATTGGAAATGTTTATACAGAAATGTAACAGGCTATCAACAGGTCAAATTTAACTAATTTGGGGTCGCTGAACTCGAATATGACCCCAAGAATACTCCAAAGTACTCAGGGAATGTGCAATCCAAGATGGCGGCCAATATGGCGAAGTTAGAATATTGGAAATGTTTATACAGAAATGTAACAGGCTATCAACAGGTCAAATTTAACTAATTTGGGGTCGCTGAACTCGAATATGACCCCAAGAATACTCCAAAAAACTCAGGGAATATGCAATCAAAGATGGCGGCCAAAATGGCGAAGATAGAGTATTAGAATGTTTATACAGAAATGTAACAGGCAATCAACAGGTCAAATTTAACTAATTTGGGGTCGCTGAACTCGAATATGACCCCAAGAATACTCCAAAGTACTCAGGGAATGTGCAATCCAAGATGGCGGCCAATATGGCGAAGTTAGAATATTGGAAATGTTTATACAAAAATGTAACAGGCTATCAACAGGTCAAATTTAACTAATTTGGGGTCGCTGAACTCGAATATGACCCCAAGAATACTCCAAAGTACTCAGGGAATGTGCAATCCAAGATGGCGGCCAATATGGCGAAGTTAGAATATTGGAAATGTTTATACAGAAATGTAACAGGCTATCAACAGGTCAAATTTAACTAATTTGGGGTCGCTGAACTCAAATATGACCCCAAGAATACTCCAAAGTACTCAGGGAATGTGCAATCCAAGATGGCGGCCAATATGGCGAAGTTAGAATATTGGAAATGTTTATACAGAAATGTAACAGGCTATCAACAGGTCAAATTTAACTAAATTGGGGTCGCTGAACTCAAATATGACCCCAAGAATACTCCAAAGTACTCAGGGAATGTGCAATCCAAGATGGCGGCCAATATGGCGAAGTTAGAATATTGGAAATGTTTATACAGAAATGTAACAGGCTATCAACAGGTCAAATTTAACTAAATTGGGGTCGCTGAACTCAAATATGACCCCAAGAATACTCCAAAGTACTCAGGGAATGTGCAATCCAAGATGGCGGCCAATATGGCGAAGTTAGAATATTGGAAATGTTTATACAGAAATGTAACAGGCTATCAACAGGTCAAATTTAACTAATTTGGGGTCGCTGAACTCGAATATGACCCCAAGAATACTCCAAAGTACTCAGGGAATGTGCAATCCAAGATGGCGGCCAATATGGCGAAGTTAGAATATTGGAAATGTTTATACAGAAATGTAACAGGCTATCAACAGGTCAAATTTAACTAATTTGGGGTCGCTGAACTCAAATATGACCCCAAGAATACTCCAAAGTACTCAGGGAATGTGCAATCCAAGATGGCGGCCAATATGGCGAAGTTAGAATATTGGAAATGTTTATACAGAAATGTAACAGGCTATCAACAGGTCAAATTTAACTAAATTGGGGTCGCTGAACTCAAATATGACCCCAAGAATACTCCAAAGTACTCAGGGAATGTGCAATCCAAGATGGCGGCCAATATGGCGAAGTTAGAATATTGGAAATGTTTATACAGAAATGTAACAGGCTATCAACAGGTCAAATTTAACTAAATTGGGGTCGCTGAACTCAAATATGACCCCAAGAATACTCCAAAGTACTCAGGGAATGTGCAATCCAAGATGGCGGCCAATATGGCGAAGTTAGAATATTGGAAATGTTTATACAGAAATGTAACAGGCAATCAACAGGTCAAATTTAACTAATTTGGGGTCGCTGAACTCGAATATGACCCATAGAATACTCCAAAGTACTCAAGGAATGTGCAATCCAAGATGGCGGCCAATATGGCGAAGTTAGAATATTGGAAATGTTTATACAGAAATGTAACAGGCAATCAACAGGTCAAATTTAACTAATTTGGGGTCGCTGAACTCGAATATGACCCATAGAATACTCCAAAGTACTCAGGAATGTGCAATCCAAGATGGCGGCCAATATGGCGAAGTTAGAATATTGGAAATGTTTATACAGAAATGTAACAGGCAATCAACAGGTCAAATTTAACTAATTTGGGGTCGCTGAACTCGAATATGACCCCAAGAATACTCCAAAGTACTCAAGGAATGTGCAATCCAAGATGGCGGCCAATATGGCGAAGTTAGAATATTGGAAATGTTTATACAGAAATGTAACAGGCTATCAACAGGTCAAATTTAACTAAATTGGGGTCGCTGAACTCAAATATGACCCCAAGAATACTCCAAAGTACTCAGGGAATGTGCAATCCAAGATGGCGGCCAATATGGCGAAGTTAGAATATTGGAAATGTTTATACAGAAATGTAACAGGCAATCAACAGGTCAAATTTAACTAATTTGGGGTCGCTGAACTCGAATATGACCCCAAGAATACTCCAAAGTACTCAGGGAATGTGCAATCCAAAATGGCGGCCAATATGGCGTAGTTAGAATATTGGAAATGTTTCCCTGAGTGCTTTGGAGTATTCTAGGGATCATATTCGAGTTCAGCGACTCGAAATTAATTAAATTTGACCTGTTGATTGCCTGTTACATTTCTGTATAAACATTTTCAAATATTCTAACTTTGCAATATTGGCCGCCATCTCGGGTTGCACATTCCCTGAGTACTTTGGAGTTTTCTAGGGGTCATATTCGAGTTCAGCAACCTTAAATTAATTAAATTTGACCTGTTGATAGCCTGTTACATTTCTGTATAATCATTTCCAATATTCTAACTTCGCCATATTGGCCGCCATCTTGGATTGCACATTCCCTGAGTACTTTGGAGTATTTTTGGGATCATATTTGAGTTCAGCGACCCCAAATTAGTTAAATTTGACCTGTTGATTGCCTGTTACATTTCTGTATAAACATTTCAATATTCTTATTGGCCGCCATCTTGATTGCACATTCCTGAGTACTTTGGAGTATTCTAGGGTCATATTCGAGTTCAGCGACCCCAAATTAGTTAAATTTGACCTGTTGATAGCCTGTTACATTTCTGTATAAACATTTCCAATATTCTAACTTCGCCATATTGGCCGCCATCTTGGATTGCACATTCCCTGAGTACTTTGGAGTATTCTTGGGGTCATATTCGAGTTCAGCGACCCCAAATTAGTTAAATTTGACCTGTTGATTGCCTGTTACATTTCTGTATAAACATTTCCAATATTCTTACTTCGCCATAATGGCCGCCATCTTGGATTGCACATTCCCTGAATACTTTAGAGTATTCTAGGGATCATATTCGAGTTCAGCGACCCCAATTTAGTTAAATTTGAGTAGTTGATTGAACTTAAAAATCTTTTTATTGTGATTTTTCCATTCAGCCGCCATATTGGACGCCATCTTGAATATCTCGGTTCCCTTTGAGAATCGGGAAAATCAACAGGCAGATTCGGATTCAGGAGGGTCGATTTAGTCTAGATCCATAAAAAACTGGCCTGTTACACGATTTGCTTCTTGCATCGCTATTTTCGGCTTTTGTGCCTTGACTAATACACTCAAGCTATAAATTTTCTTGGGGTTTTCCCTTCTTTGAAAATAATCACCCTGCTTTATAGTAAAATTTGGTAGAATTTGGTCACAATAGTGACCTGATTTACACAAGAAGGGAAATCTCTTACACGAAATTCCATCACATCGATTAAAGATCGTGTATTTTTAAAGAAGGGAAAACCTCAAGAAAATATACATTATACATTGATTTTCTGAAAAGCTTTTTATTTACTTGAGGTTTTCCCTTTTTTGAAAATAATCATTCTGCTTTATAGTAAAATATGGTTGAATTTAGTCACATAAGTCAAATGATTAACAAAAGAAGGGAAAATTCTTACATAACAACACATTGAAAGAATGTAAAAAACATCTAATATCTATCGATCTACATTGTTACATCTCGTGGTGGTTGATAAAGTATTGTTTCAATAGTCAACACTTGCTTCTATTGTTCATGTCCGAACATTTCACTTTCTTTTTATCATTCATGTATTTATATTCATATTGTTGTCAAAACCAACGAAGTACAAACTAAATAATTCTTAACCACAAGTAATTGAGTGGGCAAGATTCCATTCATTCTCATATCAGGTAATATAAAAAAAAATCCGGGAAATGTCCATTCCGGGAAACGTCCATTCCGGGAAATTTCATTCCGGATAACGTCCATTCCGGAAAACGTCCATTCCGGATAATATCCATTCCGGAAAACGTCCATTCCGGGAAATGGAATTCCGGAAATTGTCATAGAATCATCTGTGTAATATTTTACACAGAACTGTGTCAGGAAACTACACAGATTTTGAAAGCTAGAACTGATCGTCAAGCTGTGTAATTTTTTTACACAGATCTGTGTTATCCAGATTTTGCGTGTATCCCAGGTTTTGGGCGATCTGTGTCAAATTTTACACAGATCTGTGTTATCTGGATTTTGCGTGAGGGGATGGGTTTCGACTAACGGCGTGCTGGGTTTCCAATCCAGAGGTCGTGAGTTCGATTCCCGTACCGGGATGATGAAGTTTTTTTATTAAAAAATTTAAGAATTTAAGAGTCAATCTGATGTGTTCTGATCGTTAACAATCGTTAATTTCTCGAGTGCTTTTCAAAACATATTCCAGTTCTGCTCCACTCTACTCTAGTACTGCAGCAAAAGTTAACCAGTCAATTCGCCAGCGCCCCAGCTCACTGGGCTGCCGAAAATTTTGACAGTTTCGGACCGAAATCATTCAAAACACACCGTCGTCGACTTTGCCGCAGAGCTGGAAAAATATTGCTGAAATGAGAGCAGAGATTGCAAAGGTTTAAAAAGACGGAAAATTTTAAATTAATTGTGAAAATACGCCGGAAAAACTTACCACCATGGATGACAACGACGAGCTGGAGTACGTGGAGGAGGATTACTACGCGTTCCTGAACGTGCCACGCAACGTAGGTTTGAGTTTTTGGGGTTTTTTCGGTGTCGGTTCGGGGTTGTTTCGTAATCTAACCTTTTGGTTGCGTCAAATTTGATTTGGGAATGTCCTTTTGTTTTGGTTGTAGGCTTCGCAGGAGGAGATTAGCGCCGCGTACCGGACGTTTAGCCGGATGTACCACCCTGACAAGCACCTTGATGTGGAGAATAAGGGCAAGGCCGAGGAGATGTTCAATCGGACGAAAAATGCGTACGAGGTGCTGTCGGATCCGCACCAGCGGGCCATTTATGACTCGTTGGGGAACAAGGGCCTTCAGACGGAGGGTTGGGAGTTGATCCACAGGACGCGGACACCGGCGGAGATTCGCGAGGAGTATGAGAGGCTTGCGAGGGAACGGGAGGAGCGGAGGATGCAGCAGAAGACGAACCCGCGGGGGAACATTACCGTTAACATAAATGCCACGGAGATCTTTAGCCGGTACGAGGACGAGTACGACGACGGGAGTCTGTTTCCGGCGATTGAGGTGTCGGGCATGAGCATGTCGCAGTCGATTGAGGCGCCGCTGTCGAGGACGGACACGGCGACGTTGTCGGGAAATCTGCAGCTTCAGAACGGGGTTGGCGGCGGGAACTTCCTGCTGTCGGGGAGGCGCCTCATCAACAAGGGCTGGTTCGAGGTGGATTGCGGCGCCGGAAGCGGGCCCGTGCTGGGGTTGAAGGGATCGAGGAACTTGACTAACCGGGTGTTTTTGAACGGCGGCACGACGGTTAACTTTAGACAGAATGCAATCATTCCCGGAATTGCTGGCAGTGAGTTGATTAAATATAGTCAACATGAATTTCACAAATAAAATTCACTCAATTTCCTTCTAGCGTTAGCCATTCAGCTCGACAAGCACACGGTGGGCTATTTGACGTACAACGCTGGTCTGCAGAGCTCGATGACGACCACGATCGAGCACAACACGGATCGGTACCATTGTAACGCAAGTGCCACGTTGGGCATTCCGCACTGCTACATCACTGCCAGCTACACGCGCAAGCTAGTCGAGCAGCAGCTTAAGCTGCGGGTGGCGTTGAAGTGAGTAAAAATTAGATTGGGATTATCTATGTTTATAGGACCTTTTCAAATAAAACTCTAGAAATACTGAATATGTAAGAACTTTTAAAATAAAGAATTGCTAAGATAAACGATTAAAAATTAAATTGCAAGGCGTACAAAAATTAAAAAAAATGTAACTTTACAGACTGAAAAAAAAAATCAAAAAAATTATACATAATCCGATATTTTAAATTCTAAAATTTTCTTATTCTAAAGTTCCAAAAATCTACAAATTCTAAAAGCTCCAAAAATTCTAAAAAATTAAAAGAATCCAAACACAAAAAAAAACAACAAATTCTTAAGAATTCATAGGTTTTTAAAAATGTCAAAAGCTCTCAGAATTTCAAATGTTTCAAAAAATCCAATAGATTCAAAAATTCAAAAACAAAATGCAAAGATCAAAATATTAAAAAAAACTACACATATTGTAAAAATTCTAAGAGCTAAAAAAAAAATCCAAAAGTTCACAAAATTCTAATAAATCAAAAATATTAAAACATCTTAATATTTAAAAAATATATATCAAAAATACATAAATTGTATAAATTCTAACAGTTCTTAAAAAATGTAATGTTAAAAAATAGTTTAAAAATCCTAAAAAATTTCAAAAGTTCAAAAAAATTTAAAAATAGAAGGTTCCGAAATTTAAAAAGGTCTTAAATTCTGAAAATTCTATAAATTCTAAAAATTCTTAAAAATCTAAAAAATCTAAAAATTTTAAAAATTCTAAAAATTTTAAAAATTCTAAAAATTCTAAAATTTCTAAAAATTCTAAAAATTCTAAAAATTCTAAAAATTCTAAAAATTCTAAAAATTCTAAAAATTCTAAAAATTCTAAAAATTCTAAAAATTCTAAAAATTCTAAAAATTCTAAAAATTCTAAAAATTCTAAAAATTCTAAAAATTCTAAAAATTCTAAAAATTTAAAAATTCTAAAAATTCTAAAAATTCTAAAAATTCTAAAAATTCTAAAAATTCTAAAAATTCTAAAAATTCTAAAAATTCTAAAAATTCTAAAAATTCTAAAAATTCTAAAAATTCTAAAAATTCTAAAAATTCTAAAAATTCTAAAAATTCTAAAAATTCTAAAAATTCTAAAAATTCTAAAAATTCTAAAAATTCTAAAAATTCTAAAAATTCTAAAAATTCTAAAAATTCTAAAAATTTTAAAAATTCTAAAAATTCTAAAAATTCTAAAAATTCTAAAAATTCTAAAAATTCTAAAAATTCTAAAAATTCTAAAAATTCTAAAATTTTAAAAATTCTAAAAATTCTAAAAATTCTAAAAATTCTAAAAATTCTAAAAATTCTAAAAATTCTAGAAATTCTAAAAATTCTAAAAATTCTAAAATTTCTAATTTTTTAAAATAAAATTTCTAATAATTCTTAAAATCCTGAAAATTTTAAAAAAATTCTAAAAATTCTAAAATTTTAAACATTCTAAAACTTCTGAAAATTTCTAAAAATTCTAAAAACTTAAAAAATAGCAAAAATGCAAAAATTCTAAAATAAAACCTTAAGTTACAAAAATTCTAGCAAATTTAAAAATTTAAAGTTACCTAAAATTTAAAAAGTTCAAAAAAAATCCAAAGGTTACAAAAAATCCACAAATAAATAAAATCAATAAAACCAAAAGTTTTAGAAATTCAACAAAAAATCCTAGAAATAAAAAAAAACAAAGTTACAATTTACAAAATTTACAAAATTTACAAAATTTACAAAATTTACAAAATTTACAAAATTTACAAAATTTACAAAATTTACAAAATTTACAAAATTTACAAAATTTACAAAATTTACAAAATTTACAAAATTTACAAAATTTACAAAATTTACAAAATTTACAAAATTTACAAAATTTACAAAATTTACAAAATTTACAAAATTTACAAAATTTACAAAATTTACAAAATTTACAAAATTTACAAAATTTACAAAATTTACAAAATTTACAAAATTTACAAAATTTACAAAATTTACAAAATTTACAAAATTTACAAAATTTACAAAATTTACAAAATTTACAAAATTTACAAAATTTACAAAATTTACAAAATTTACAAAATTTACAAAATTTACAAAATTTACAAAATTTACAAAATTTACAAAATTTACAAAATTTACAAAATTTACAAAATTTACAAAATTTACAAAATTTACAAAATTTACAAAATTTACAAAATTTACAAAATTTACAAAATTTACAAAATTTACAAAATTTACAAAATTTACAAAATTTACAAAATTTACAAAATTTACAAAATTTACAAAATTTACAAAATTTACAAAATTTACAAAATTTACAAAATTTACAAAATTTACAAAATTTACAAAATTTACAAAATTTACAAAATTTACAAAATTTACAAAATTTACAAAATTTACAAAATTTACAAAATTTACAAAATTTACAAAGTTTACAAAATTTACAAAGTTTACAAAATTTACAAAATTTACAAAATTTACAAAATTTACAAAATTTACAAAATTTACAAAATTTACAAAATTTACAAAATTTACAAAATTTACAAAAAAAAAACAAAATGCAAAGATCAAAATATTAAAAAAAAATTACACATATTGTAAAAATTCTAAAAGCTAAAAAAAAATCCAAAAGTTCACAAAATTCTAATAAATCAAAAATATTAAAAAATCTTAATATTTAAAAATTATATAAAAAATACATAAATTGTATAAATTCTAACAGTTCATAAAAAATGTAATGTTAAAAAAAAGTTTAAAAATCCTAAAAAAATTCAAAAGTTCAAAAAAATTCAAAAATAGAAGGTTCCGAAATTTAAAAAGGTTTAAGAATTCTGAAAATTCTATAAATTCTAAAAATTCTAAAAAATCTAAAAAATCTAAAAAATCTAAAAAATCTAAAAAATCTAAAAATTCTAAAAATTCTAAAAATTCTAAAAATTCTAAAATTCTAAAAATTCTAAAAATTCTAAAAATTCTAAAAATTCTAAAAATTCTAAAAATTCTAAAAATTCTAAAAATTCTAAAAATTCTAAAAATTCTAAAAAATCTAAAAATTCTAAAAATTCTAAATTCTAAAAATTCTAAAAATTCTAAAAATTCTAAAAATTCTAAAAATTCTAAAAACTTAAAAAAATAGCAAAAATGCAAAAATTCTAAAATAAAACCTTAAGTTACAAAAATTCTAGCAAATTTAAAAATTTAAAGTTACCTAAAATTTAAAAAGTTCAAAAAAAAAATCCAAAGGTTACAAAAAATCCACAAATAAATAAAATCAATAAAACCAAAAGTTTTAGAAATTTAACAAAAAATCCTAGAAATAAAAAAAAAACAAAGTTTCAAAATTTACAAAATTTACAAAATTTACAAAATTTACAAAATTTACAAAATTTACAAAATTTACAAAATTTACAAAATTTACAAAATTTACAAAATTTACAAAATTTACAAAATTTACAAAATTTACAAAATTTACAAAATTTACAAAATTTACAAAATTTACAAAATTTACAAAATTTACAAAATTTACAAAATTTACAAAATTTACAAAATTTACAAAATTTACAAAATTTACAAAATTTACAAAATTTACAAAATTTACAAAATTTACAAAATTTACAAAATTTACAAAATTTACAAAATTTACAAAATTTACAAAATTTACAAAATTTACAAAATTTACAAAATTTACAAAATTTACAAAATTTACAAAATTTACAAAATTTACAAAATTTACAAAATTTACAAAATTTACAAAATTTACAAAATTTACAAAATTTACAAAATTTACAAAATTTACAAAATTTACAAAATTTACAAAATTTACAAAATTTACAAAATTTACAAAATTTACAAAATTTACAAAATTTACAAAATTTACAAAATTTACAAAATTTACAAAATTTACAAAATTTACAAAATTTACAAAATTTACAAAATTTACAAAATTTACAAAATTTACAAAATTTACAAAATTTACAAAATTTACAAAATTTACAAAATTTACAAAATTTACAAAATTTACAAAATTTACAAAATTTACAAAATTTACAAAATTTACAAAATTTACAAAATTTACAAAATTTACAAAATTTACAAAATTTACAAAATTTACAAAATTTACAAAATTTACAAAGTTTACAAAATTTACAAAATTTACAAAATTTACAAAATTTACAAAATTTATAAATTTTATGACTAAAATGAGGTCGCAAATCTGGAATTTGATGTCAAAAACAAGAAAATAAAAAACGGATTTTTTTTCGTTATTCAATATCCGAAATCCCATACAAACCTTCGGATAATCGAGTATGGACTGTATAGTGAGAAAATAAGATGTAAATAAAAAAAATGAATTTTACGGAAATGTGTGATTTTCAACGGTTTCCGGAATAAAGTACTTCATATCATTAGTATTTCTGATAAACTTCTACACTTGGTTGTTGTCATACCAGCTCCGTGTGAAAATGATAGTCCATCCCTTTTTAGTTTGACTTTATCAAAAGATTGGGCTGAAAATTAAAAAGTGTCAAACAAAAAAAATAAATATTTTCCGGATTTTAATTTATATTTTTAAAAGTATTTAGAATATCGCGTTAATATTTTCATTCCTTTGCAGAGGTGGAACGTTCGGCTTCCTCGCAGAGTACGGTGCGGAAAAGAAGGTCTCCAAGTACAGTTCCATTGTCGCAACGGTCAGCTGCGGCGTGCCAACCGGTGTCACCCTGAAAATCAAGTAAGTTTCACTAAATGTACTTTTGAAGTTGAACTAAAATTTCATTTCTTTGTGCAGAATAATTCGCTCCACGCAGACGTACCTGTTTCCGATCCACCTGAGCGAGGAAATCATCCCGGCGGCCGTCTTCTACGCCACGGTGACCCCCCTGCTAACCTACTTCATCCTCAAGAAGACGCTGATCGACCCGATGAACGAGGCCGCCAAGCAGCGCAACATCGAAAAGGTCAAGGAGACGAACCGGGCGCGGATGGCGGAGAAGCGTCGGGGCGCGGAGTCGGCGATCGCCCTGATGGGTGCCATGTACGAGCGGATCCGCACCGAGGAGCAAGGGCGCCAGGGTTTGATCATCGTGGCCGCGCTGTACGGCAAGTTTGGACCGGACGAGAACGTGACGGCGGAGCAGCGCGACGAGATGGGCTTCATTCAGCACAATCCGAACGTGATTGACGTGAAGGTGCCGCTGCAGTGTTTGGTGAAGGACGCGCGGTTGAACGTGTACGGGAAGACGAAGGTAGATTTTCGGAAATTCTCTTTTGTAAATTTGTCAAACTCAGAGATTCTGCTTTCAGAGCGAACTGCCGGGCTTTTACGACCCGTGCTTTGGCGAGGACAAGCTGCTGCGCGTAGACTACGAGTTTCGGGGCCAGTCGTACAGCATAACGGTGGCGGACAACGAAGACCTGTCGATACCGGCCAGTGGTGCGTGATTTGAATCTGCTCTAAAAAAAACGTTAATTGAAATTAATTTCCAATTTTAGCAAACGGAACGGCTCAGAACTAAAGTTATCTTAGCGCAAACCAGCTTCCAAAAATAAAACCTTGAGTGTCGCATGGCCGGGAATTGAGTCAACCAAAATAGGCAGTGCATTTTTTGTTTTTGCTTTTTTGTGGAAGTAAAATATGAGGAAAATTGAGTTGTTTTAGTAGATGAAACTCGACAAAGTAGTGTTGTTGGTGCCGAACGAAATAGAAATGTTATATGACGAACATCGTTTTTTCAGTGTGTAAGATTATTTGCGTTTGGAAATTGTGAAAGAGAGACCTAAATTGCTGTTAATTTCTTTAATTTTAGAGTCACCAGGAAAATATTCCAGAGTAGCAGTATCACAACGCTGTGGAACTTCGTCGTTATGCCGTTAATCGGTAAGTCAAATATTTTTTTTGGGATTAGATCAGAACAGACTCAAAAGTTACACGGGCTGTAGAAGAAAAGAAACAAAACTTCAAATATTACAGAGCATTTATTGAGGAGAGTGAATGGTTTCATATTCAGCATTCGTTTACATGAAAACATTTTTAAAACACAGCAGCATTGCTAAAAAGTGAAATTATTTATTAAAATATTTTAAAACGAATCCTTACCTTGAACATCATTCTTTCAACAACCTATCCAAGTCCACCTGGCGCAGGTCGATACACCCAGATATCAATTTCATCAAAATGATGCAGCCCCTATTATATAAGGATGTGGGTCATAAACTCTCTTCCCTCAGTGAAAAGTCCGAAAACATTGTTTGCAAACTAGACAAGACTCACACCTTGAGCGTCCCGCGAAAATAACCCCGTTCCGTTTTATTTTGTAAATTTCCCGGAAGTTCACAAAATAAGCAGCAATAAATAATGTTCTGAAAATGTTTCGTTTCGATTCGAACACTATTCACTGATAAAAACCAATTTAAAGGGACTTGCATAGACGCCATTGTTCCCATCACGCTACTAAGGGTCAGGAGCGACGAGAAATTCATAAGCATGCCCCAGCCGAACCTTCAGTAGACTAGCAAGCAATCTATCGCGTATTAAAAACTAAAAACTAAAAACTAAAAACTAAAAACTAAAAACTAAAAACTAAAAACTAAAAACTAAAAACTAAAAACTAAAAACTAAAAACTAAAAACTAAAAACTAAAAACTAAAAACTAAAAACTTAATTCTCGACGAAAACAGTTATCTGGTGGGCTCCAAAATTTTTCTTGATGTTCCTTGGCCGATTTTTTTTTGTTTGGCCATTAGGGTGACCTACGTCGCGTTAGGGTCGTCCAAAATTCCGATTTTAGCTGTCTTGGATGCAGATAAAGGAATATTAGATAAGCTTTTAAGGAAAATTAGTTTGAAGGTTCAAAAATCTAGCCTGATATTTGTTTTTCCTGAAAATATTTTTATAGGATTCCGCGGGAAATTTGAAAATATCATAATCAACTATTTTTAATAAAACAGTAGTAACTATAAAATTGAGGCAAAGCCCTATACTTTTTTGGGTACTAAAATTTTCGTAATTGAAAGCCGCAACCTCATGGTTTATGGACAAGTAATAGTAGTTTATGCAACAAGTTGCAAAAAGAGGTTTTTTTCAGCACGAGTCGTACATTTATCCAACGAGGTTCACCGAGTTGGATAAATACAAAGAGTGCTAAAAAAATCAAGTTTTGCAACGAGTTCCATACAACATTTTTTGCAATTCCGAAAAACACCCATTGAGTGAAATTTTAAGTCAAATTTTCATGTATTTTGTCAATAAATCGTTTAAATCAAAAAAATGTTGAAAAGTGTTGCTTTTCGAAAAAAGTGCTGAAAAGTTCAATTTTTCAGCACCCATTTCAGTGCTGAAAAGTAGAACTTTTCAGCATTTATTTTGAAAAGTGTTGCTATTCGATTCTGTTATTTTTGGTACAGAAAAGTAGGCTATTTCGTCGTTCAAAAATGACAGGAAAAGTAAGTAGTTTCACGACGGAATTGCAAAAACTAATTTTCAAAAAAAAATTTTAACGAAAATGGCCTTACGAATTTTGCACGCCCGAAAGGTTAATACCTGTCGATACCACGCAGTAATACCAACATTACACTCTTTTTTCTAATGTTGGTACTACTGCGCAATTTTGACATTTCGGGCGTGCACCATTCGTAACGCCATCTTCGCTTGAAAATATGAATAGGGTTTTTTTTTCTTTTGTGTAACTCTTTAACATTTCGGAAATCAATAGTTTATCAAGAGCCCTCGGTTTTTCTGCAATTACATTATTTCGTTTTTTTATGTTTTCTTCGTTAAATGCATTTACTTTTTAGTGTTATTGTTTTATAGGTTCTTTTAATGTTTTGGCCATTTTTTTACATGAAATTAATCTTTATGTTTGCACTCTTGTAAGTAAGTCTTGGCTAATTTGCATACACAGTTTATCTTGTCAATCTTGTCTGTACTTCTTTCAATTCAATAACTTACATCGTCTATTATCACCACGGGAAAGGCTGAAACGGTCACAAATGTCACAGCCAAGCAAATTAAGAAAATTAGTGTTTTCATTTTATCAGCAATACTGCCTGAACTTTTGTGAGCACACTTTTTATAGACGATAAAGTTTGCTTATCGGCAGGGTGGCTAGTGAAGTCGGGAAATTAAAAAAAAATCCCGGAAATACCAATTAACGGCAAATACTTGTTTAGCTTGAAATGATTTTTGTATTAACATTTTTGGGATTTATATAAAAAACAAAAAAAGGATTCATAAAAGCTTATGTTTTAAAAATACGAAGAGGAATTTAAAATTGAGAGTAGAATTGCCAACCTGCTTATCGTCTTAGTATCGATTTCAACTTAATAGCCATTCTAAATCTAATTTTGCACACTAGGAGGTATTTCTCCACATCAAACTTTGTTTGAAAACAAGTGAGAGCAGTTCTGTAGATTTTCGCAAATAAATATATTAAAATGTGTAACTTGTGAAGATTTTTTCTGATCGATTTGGTGTCTTGAACAAAGGGGGTAGGTCGTCAATTACAAAAGAATAGTCAAAATTTATTTGTTTATTCAACTCAAGTCACTAAAAGTGTCACTTAATTAAGTTTATGATTTTTTGAAAAAAAAAAAATATGATAAGCTTAACAATTCAGTTTGACCAAAATAGACATAGTTACCCTACTTTGGATATAGAACACTAGGGTGTAATATGGCTGTATGGAAAAAAATAAAGTTGTCCAAATTTGGCTAGCAAAGCAACTTTTTGGTTCCTTATAGGGTCCTTAACAACTCCCCAAAGTTTGGGAACGATTGGTTTAGTCCTCACTTTGCGCAAAGCAATTCAATTTTCCATACAAATTTGTGTGGGAAAAATCATTTTTTTGAATTTTGATATTTAAAAAATCCACGTTTCACGCTATATCAAAACCGAATTCATATTCGGATGCTTTGGAATGTGCTCTACAACTTTCCCGAAGAGAGTATGGTGCTAACTTGCTCCTGAAAGAAGATACAGCGTCCTCAAAACTCGTCTAAAACGTGATTTTCGATCAAAAAACACGTTTTAGACGAGTTATGAACACGCTATATCTTTTTATAGGAGCAAGTTAGCACCATACTCTCTTCGGGAAAGTTGTAGAGCACATTCCGGAGCATCCGAATATGAATCCGGTTTTAGTATAGCGTGAAACTTGGATTTTTTAAGTATCAAAATTCAAAAAAATGATTTTTCCCATACAAATTTGTATGGAAAATTGAATCGCTTTGCGCAAAGTGAGGACTAAACCAATCGTTCCCATACTTTGGGGAGTTGTTTAGGACCCCAAAAGGAACTAACATAATGCTGTGCTGGAAATTCGATTTTGATATTACACCCTAGTAGAACACACGAGGCATTTTTTGAACTTTCATTTATTTAACAAATCCAATCACATTAGACCTAAGCAGCATCTCATTTTTTACGCAATCCGCAGGTTGGAAGAAAAATGCACTTTTGATCCTGAAATTATAATTTTAGGCAAAATCCTATGATTTTAGGGGGGAAAATTGTTTTCAAGTACTTACATCTTCCAGTGGTGCCTCGGGAAAGGCAGCAGTGAACACGGCCAGAAATGCCACCACCAGGCCGATTAGGACAACGAATGATTTCATGTTTCGGTAGGCCCCGGGGAATGTTGGTGATTTGTTTTTTCAAGCTTCTTTTATACTTTAAGACGTTGACTAATTCCTAGCAAATCTGTGCTAATTTCTGCACAAATCAAGTTAATGTCCGTTATGAAATGCATTTTTCAAGGCTTGATTTTTTGAAGCAAATTTGGAGATGGTTTAATTAAAAAAATATACGCTACTTAACTGAAAAATAGAAGAGGTTTTCGATAGGCTGGACATTATTTTAGTAGATGGTGCGACCTCAAGTAGAAAAAGCTTATTGATGCCGATGCCATCAGACCTACTTTGCTATGGAAAGGACTAATTAAATCGCGTCCAATCTTCGCCACGCAAGAAGAAGGTGATTTTAGCGGATTGCAGACTAGATTTCGTCATGTTTATGTGACCATTAGCTAAGTCCAGGTTGTCTAGGAATTCATAATTGGAAATAGAACCAATTCTTCCTTCATCGTCTTTTTGTTTAAAGGGATAAGGGAAATTCTCCACGGTATCCATCAGAAAGATTCGCTTGGAGTTGGATGGTTTTTGGTATGGTGAAAGCACTGTGAAGTGGAGCAACGTGTTTAATCACGTTGAATCTTGAGATTATCAGTTCGCCGACGTGCCCTTCGAGCAGCGACGCTATGGAAAAAGGCCAATTCAATCTAGGGTATTTCTCTAAAAAACTAAACCATAACATCAAGTCAAAAGTGCAAATTTTATTGGTTACGAAATCTATGTACAACCTTTCCATCAAACGCTTCACTCGATCTTATAATTGTAACTCACATCATAGTTTGCCACTAGCATCTGCAGCGTCAGAATATTAGAGAAGAAAAACACCACGCTCTGGATCCAGATGAACTCGAACGTGTTCCAGCCCTTGAACTCGAGCAGATAGGCCGGCAGGAGCCATCCGCCTTGCGCGATGAACCACATGACGGGGATGAAGACCGCCTTGCGCAGGCCCATGTTGCGAAAGTTCTTCACGCTGAGCGGCAGCAGCGAGAGGAACCACACAAAGTACTGGGACGTGACGACCGGGTTGTAGGTGACCATGACGAAGGCGATGGCGAACAGGGCAAAGCCCAGGGTTTGGCGGTGCTTTCCGTAGCGGAGGGTTAGCATAAGGATGAGGATGAGCTGGGGGAGGAAGGTGAGGATCTTTTCGATGAGGGTTGGTGAGAAGTTGGAGCCGAGATATTGAAGGTAGAAGTAGAGGGAGAAGTTGTGGCGGGTGTCCTTGCGGATGAGGTGATAGAGGGTGGACTCGTAGAGGAACTGGTAGCCGTAGAGGTAGTAGAAGAAGGCGGTCGTGGTGGCCAGGGAGAGGCACGTTCCGAGGACTAGGGCGAGCTGTTGGGCGTTGGGGAGCAGGATTGCGCGGAGGTAGTCCTTGACGGTGGTAAGGGGTTTGTCCAGGGTTGCCAGGTAGAACGCTAGACAGAATCCGATCGGGTAGAGGCGGAAGTGGATTGAGAGGCCAAGGAGTAGTCCTGCGGTGAAGTGCTGGGTGAACGTTTGTTCGTTACGGAGCAGGAAGAAGAGGGAGAGCAGGACTAGCGAGCAGGATACGCAGTCGCCGTTGCCTCGGGTCGCGATCACCATCGTGAGCGGGTTGTACAGCCAAAAGTACGCGCTCAGCTCGGCCATCCGGATGTACTTTGGTGGCAGCGTTTCGTTGCTGTTGTTCAGGATCTCGTTCTTGCGCTTGATCAGGTATTTGTTGCGATTGTTGAGCGTTTCCAGCTTGAGAAGCTTCTTCTCGATCGAGATCTTGTTCCCGCGGTAGCAGTTGAGCAGGATCCACTTGATGAGGACCCCGATCAGGATGTCAAACAGCGAGAAGAGAAACTTGCCGAAACTTCGGTGCAGCAACACGTTTGGCAGCACCAAATAGGCCAGCAGTGGCGTGTAGCGGTACGTGTGCCTCTTGAACGGTGAATCCAAGCTGAGTACGTGCGCAGCTCCGTCGGTGACCACTCGGTAATCAATGTCCGTGTACTGCACATCCGACAAACTGTCCTGCACCTCACCGTAGTAAACCAGGAATATTCGGATGGTGATGCTCGCGATGAGATGCTTCGTAAAGGTCATCATGGTTGAAATGCTTTGGTGATGATCTGCAAAATGAACGCGCTATCGCTAAGTGAAAAACCAACCTCAACGTGAAGATACTTACATATTTAAATTTATTACAATGATAAGTTGTTAGTAGATTGCTTTCTTTCGTTTTACCCCACCTAAACTGTTAGTCTAAATAATCGTTCACTATTCACTAAAAACGCATTGTCCACAAAACAATTTCACAGCTTCGTGCCCATTTCCCGGGCGGCCTTCTGCAAACACTGCTGAAACTGCTGAAACTCCTTCTCGCACACCCGATGGGCCACGTTCAAATCCGTGGTCACACACGTGGCGTACGCGGCGGCCGCCACCGAACACTTGGCCAACAGCACCGGATAGTTGCGCAATCTCTGGTTCGCCTTCCGCACCGATTCCATCCTCCTCGTCACTTCACTTGGGCCCAATCCGGAACGACCGAAGCTCGCGCTTGTTCGGGTTCTCCTCCGCGATGAACGCGTCGTACAGGGGCTTCGAGAAGAAGATCAACAGCGCCGACACGGTCAAGGCCGACGACCAAACGCGCGGGTTGCGCTGGAACCAGTTACGCTTGGGGACAAGAACGCGCCGCCGCGGATCGTAGTTGATCATCACCGCCGCTACTCCTGCTACTGCTGCTGCTTCTTTTGCTGTTGTTCCCGTTCGCGATCGGCGGCTTCCTTGTCCGCCAGATAGTCACGGTCCAGCTTGATTCCGGAACAACACAGCGATACCTGGTGCCACTTTAGACAGCACTGGCGCATAGCCTCCAGCACATCGTAGCAGCGCGTTTCGTCGAATTTGTGTTCTGGGAAAAACAAGTTGCGTTAGTCGAGAATGGTCCCCTGGTTTGCTAAACAGGTTTGCCGGCTAGGTTAGGTTACGTAAGGTTTTGCGGAGATTTCTCTTGGGTTTGGAAATCAATACGGCTCACGTACCTTTTAGACAGGTTTGGATTCTGCAGGCCGAAACTTTACACGGATCTTTGGACTTCTTGCTGGACATCAATAGCCTGGAAGGAAGGATACAGTTAAGGGGCGGTGCACTTAGTCATATATTACGCAGCAACTACTGCTAATAACAATATTATAGAACTTTTAATATGTATAGATCTGTTAAGGCTTACCTTTCGCATTAGTTTGTACGGGAAAATGTCGCCTTTAAATAGTTTAAAATTCGATTTTTCACCAATTTCTCACTAAAGCACTTCTGATGTTGACAAAACGAAAGTTGCACCTGAATGCTGCGAATGTGACAGCTGTTGTGATTCAGCGCAGCAGGCCGGTCTGTCGAAACGGTTTCCCACCCAAAAGGGGAGGGTGGCTAATACAATTTGGCAAAAAAATCAAGAAAAATAAATAAATAAATAAAGTCTAGAAATAAAAAAAATTAAATTACAAGCCAAGAAATTGACAAAGGATTTTTTTTAAAAAGGCATCTTTTGCTCCAAGGATTTTTTAAGACAATTTCGGAAGTTATATATCGACGTCGTCGTGCTATCTTGTCGCACCCGCCATTTTGACGTTCCGAGAAAAACGCGTTTAAATGTTTGACCTTGAATAAACGAAAACTAAAGCACGCAATGTAAACAATAACAAACACGTTTTGTTTGGCTGACCATTCTGTGCATTGTCCCGAAGTTTGGTTGAAATTGGTTGCTGGAGTCCCGAGTTATAATTACAAATGTTTACGGTAGTCTAACTTGTACGTGCGTCAAACGCGTTCTGACCTGAGATCCCTTTGGCCAATTGTCGCACTTACATCAATTTTCAGGGAGTGACAAGATAGAGTTTAATCTACAGCTTTTCAGAACCTGAACTATTTTCTCAATCTTTTTAAGGGTGCACAGCAACCAAGGAAGTTGCTGTCTTCTTATTCCAAAATTGTCAATCTTCCGGACCCAATCCTGCAAAAATCTTATTGTTATAGTCTAACTTTGTTGTAAATTATTTTGTAGACAGTAGTTTACTGCCCATTGCATAAATGTCCCATATGCATTTCCATCACTTTTGAGTTATTGATGCAGTTTGGTTCAAAATCGTGTGCTCTTTCTAAAGAGCCTATAACATCCAGTACTTTGTTCTGGAAATCGGGAGGAAATCCAGTTTTTTCGTGAAAACTTAACACGTATCCTTATGTGTGGGACAAACTTCAAATGCGTTTTTCTCAGTTTGCTGTTTTTGCATATGGGACAATTATGCGAACATGGGCAGTTTAGGGGATGATTGAAAAATTATAACGACAGTTCTCGTAGTTTTGAAGATAATTGTGTGTAACCAAAATCTGGGTGCAAAAGCTTTGGTTGATGTGCACCGTTAATGCTGTGAACTTGCTGTGAACGGTATCATTCCCGATCGGCCTTGTTTGTTTTAGAAAATCATTAGAATTTTATTCAGAATGCATCAATAGAAAATTATTGGCATCATGTTGTTTGCAGAAGCATTTTCTAACTGTTATTAATTTTCCATTTCAATTTACTAATTCTGAGCTCTATAGCCAGAACTAGAGGTGGGCAAAAAAAGAGCGATCCGCTCAAAGAGCCGGTTCATTTAAAAGAGCGAACGAACCATGGCTCACAAAAAAAGAACCGCGGTTCTTTTTTAAACTCCGGTATTTTGAAAGAACCGGTCCAAGGTGGAATAATTTTTAAAACTTGTTATACATATAATCGATTGAATTTCCAACAAAATTGTTTTTGAGAATTGAAAATACAATTTCAAATATTTCAATGCTAATAAAATAAATTATCCCAACATTGTCCCTTGGTGTACCGTTTCGAGTACTTTAGGATAAAAAAGGCAGGTTAAAGAGGGGCTAGTTTTGAGAACTTTTCAGAGCTGAATCGTCATATTTCATTGGGGTGTCTATAGCAACTCAACTCATCAATATATATTTAAAGACTCTCAATAGCATTGAAGACAATATTTGAAGACAACTAAAAATATTTCAAGTTCATATTTTCTGTTTCATAAATATTTTTTTTAAATTATAAAAGTAAATGACTTTCTCAACAAAATGAAGAAACTTTTCATTGTACTGATCGTACATTAAGGAATTACCCGAATACAAATATGAACATTTCAAATTGCTTAACTTGTAAATTATTACCAAAAATCTACTAAATAGCTTAGAGATTTTGTAAGTAAATTAAATCCTCTTGCCTGAACAAACTTCAGTGTTTATAGACTTCATCGATCAAATCCAGAATGTAGAAAAGTGTTAACAGAATATTTTCTCTAAATAAAATATCTGCATTAATTCAATTTTGGCAGAGATAATCGCCATTTTAAAATTAAAAGCAATTTCACTAAAATCCTAGAATTAAGATGTCATTCAATTATTCGAACGTTTAGGTTCGAACAGAAATGTTGACATAGAGACCGCTGAGACCTATGGTTTTCAAGGGCATCTTTTCGTCTTTAGTTTCTTTTCAAATAATTTATATAATTGCAATGTGAAATAGCTTCAAAAATCACAATATTCTTACAAAATATTTTTTTATTCATGTTTTGAAAAAAAAGCGAAAGAGCCGTTCAAAAGAGCGGCTCTTTTTAATGAGCGAACGAAAATGAGCGGCTCCTTAAAAAGAGCGGTTTTGCTTTGGGTTTTGCCCACCTCTAGCCAGAACCATAATTGAAATCATTGATCCAAGTGTGATTGACACCATCTACGACCTTAAAAATGCATTGTTTGGTGGTTTTAATTTTATGAATCTGAAAATATGTTAAAACAAATGATTTTCGATGGGATTTTATTTTCCTGAGAATCTGTCTCAAAGAATTCTTATGGCAACACGGCTAAAACACAAAACAAAAACAGGTACAACAATTTTGACACTTCGATGTTGTTTGTAAACAAGTTTCGTTTCTACAACCGACTTCAATTCGAAAGCACTCTAGCAAAGCTGCTCCAATGGGCCGCAAGTGTTGTGTTCCGGATTGTAACTCCAACTACGACGCCATCCGGCGCAAGGGACAGTCGGCCATCAGTACGTTCAAGTTCCCCGTGGACCAGGAGCTGCGCGAACGTTGGATACGGGCGGTCAACCGGGAGGAGCGGTGGCAACCGGGCAGTACGGCCAGCATCTGCATTAATCATTTTCAACCGGAGGATATTGTGCGGTACGATAAACCGGCCAAGCTGAAGCAGGACGCCGTTCCGACGATTTTTGGAACCGTGCTGCGGAAGGAAGGGGAACCGGTGATAAAAAGAGGGAGGCCGAAGAAGAAGAATGTGGCGGAACGTGAACCTGGGGTGGAAGAAGAAACGTTGGAATCGGAGCACGAATGTGTGGAGTATTTGGAGGATGAGTATTTGAAACCGGTTGAGCTGTTGGAAGAGCTGATACTGGATTTTGAGGCATTCCAGAGGACGATTGAGGCGAAAGGAGCTTATGAAAATTGGCACCATCATCGTAAAGGAGACGTGGTACATTTCTACAGCATCCTGGACGAGGAAGCAGATCAAGCGATTGCTATTGAAAATAGCATTAAAATCTTTAAGGACATGAAAATAAATCTATTCCTGAAAGGAGTAATTCAAGCTGAAGAATCGTTGAAATGGATTCTGGGACAGGAATTCAAGCTGTGTCGTTGGTCACAGTTCGAAACAATACTTCAAAAGTATAATCCACAATCCTATTGTTCGAGGAGTGTTGAAGATGAAGGCGAAGAAGATACATCACAAACAGAGCTCCATATTGATGACGAGCAGAATGCAGAAGATGATCATTCTCGTGTTGCAAGAAAAGAGGTGCTACAGATTGAAATAGTCGATTCCCTTGTACCTTCAGAACAAATTGAATTTTTAACAGTTGAACCAAAGAACGACTCGATTGATGGTGAAATCAGCTCGAACGTTAGGCGAAATCCATTGAAAACAAAGAACGAGCGGATGTTTACCCGAGAAGATCGGGTAGAGCGAAGAAATGTTCGGGAGATGGTTCGAGCCCTCAAGAAAGCTAGACATAGGTGCTTTATATGTGAGAAGGAACATGAAAGTCTTGCAGCATTCGAACAACACCTGCCAGATCACATGGATATGTTGCCGTATAGTTGCGATCGATGCGTTTCGCAGGACGTGACCGTCAGAACGCTGGCTGCTTTGAACAAGCACTTTTTCATGCACTTGAAACCGCTCAAGTGCCGGGTTTGTGATGTGAGGTTCTCGAATTATGGAACGAGATTGCTGCACGAACAGAACAGTCATGAGGACAGCGGACCAATACCGTGTGAGGTTTGTGGGAAAGTTCTGCGATCAAGGCGAGGATATCAACACCACTACAAGGTAGGTTGAATAAGATTTTAGTGTATTAAAAATTACTAAACTAGAATCTTCAATTCAGATGCACAGCGATCCGGACTCAATGAAGTGTAAACTATGCGAAAAGCTGCTCTCCTCAAGCTACGAATTGAAGCTGCACATGCGAGTACATACAAAGGAAAAGCCAAATAAATGCTATTTTTGCCCGGCATCGTTCAACAGAGTGTCCAACCTGATCGAACACAAGCGACGGTTTCACTGCAAGGAACGACCATTCGTTTGCGGTGTCTGCCAGCTCGGATTCCGGTCAAACGCAGAGCTCAAACGGCACGAGCCGACTCACGATGCGGACAAGACCACGATCAAAACGCAGCGGAAGTCAGTGACGACCGTTCCAGCGAGCGACGGAAGGAAGGACTATCACTGTAAAGTTTGTGACACGACGTTACCATCGGCCACCAGCTATCATTCCCACATGAGGAAGCACCGGAAACGGTTTCAGTGTAGCTATTGTGGCCTTCAAGTGGGTCAGTTGCGGGACTTTATCGATCACGAAAACACTCACACAGGGAATCGTCCCTACGAGTGCAAGATTTGCTCGAAAAAGTTCAAGACATCCTCCACATACTACGGCCATCTGGCGGTGCACTCGTCCCAAAAGCGTTTCGCCTGCGAAGTATGCAATAGGCGATTTACACGACTCCGACACATGGTTCTTCACGCCAAGACACACTCCGCTGCGACAAGCGAGAAGCCTTACTCTTGTACCACGTGTGACAAAACGTACTCCGATCGGAACTCGTTCAAAAGACACGTTGATTTGCATCTCGAGGAAGATGCCGCATCCAAACAAGAGGAACAAAAACGGATAAAGACGGCGACGGTACAGGTTCCCCAGGAAGTTCGGTTGGTTCCGGAAGGTGCTACGTTTACGTTGGCGGGCGCTATTACCGAGCAAGTTCACCAGCTGCCACAAATCATACAGACGGCCGATGGTCGGGAAGCGATTTTGTTGAGCGCTGAAATGCTCAATCCACAGAATATTATCATTCTGCAGCAGCCGAGTAGTAGTTAGTGTTAACATAAAAATAAACTCAACAATCGAAAAAATACAGTAGTTTTCATAAGAGTCTTTGTTGGATGGCTTACTTATTTACTTATATTACCTTTCATGATAAATCCAAAAAAAATCACTGTTTGGGACTGATTTGAATCTCGTTGACAGTTTTTGTGCAATTACAACCAGCTTTGGCCGTAGTTTATTCCACGCGGCACTTGGTTGGTAGAAAACTAAAACGACGTCGTTTTAGTCGAAATCACCAGCTCTCTGTATACCTCTACAACCAGATCACTATCCATTGTCGGTCATTCGTTCTTGCTTTTATTGGCTGATGCTCGAAGTGATTTGTTTACCTTTTTCCGGCTCCCTCCGCAAACGTCAAACCATACAAAATTGCTGCCGGATCTTTTCCGGGAGTGATCCGGCAGTAATTTGTATTGATTTGACGTTTGCTGAGGGTGCTGAAAAGTTTGTTTATGTTCTGCTAGCAAAAGACAATAGAACTTTTTGTTGTCCTTTTGAAAGTGCACAGTTTAAAAGTTTGTAAGTTTAAAAGTTGTAAAGTTTTAAAAACTACTTTAAAGTTGTAAAGTTTCATTTGTAAACATATAGCAATGATGGAAGTCATCATCTTAAGAGGAAGTAAAACTTCATCACATTGTACTTGCAGTGAAAAATGGGTGCAATTTATTTCAAAATGAAGCGATGAAGACGATAGTTTAAGCTTAAAGTGGGTTATTTATTACACATTTACAACAAGAACAAGATAAATTTGGTGCGACTAGAATAGAGTTTCAAATGTAACATATTTTTGCTAGCTTAAGAGGCAGTATTTGTAAATATTGCTCGGTTTGTTCTAGACGTCGTATCGAGGTGCTCTGATTTGGATGAAACTTTCAGCGTTTGTTTGTCTATACATGAGATGAACTCATGTCAAATATGAGCCCTCTACGACAAAGGGAAGTGGGGTAAAATGGGCTTTGAAGTTTGAGGTCCAAAAAACCTAAAAAATCTTAAAATTGCTCGCATTTCCGTAAAACTTCATCAATTCCAACTCTCTTAGATGCATTCGAAAGGTCTTTTGAAGACCTTTAAAATGTGCCATAGACATCCAGGATTGGTTTTACTTTTTCTCTTAGCTTTTGCAAATTACTGTCAAAAATTGATTTTTTTTTAAACTTAATATCTTTTTGCAACAGCCTCCAACATCCATACTCCCATAGGTCAAAAGATAGGTAATTACATGGACTATAAGCCTACGGTGTTAACTTTTTGGCCAATCGCAGTTTTTCTCATAGTTTTTCGATTTTTCTAGAACAAACATTTTACAACGTTAGTTTTTGCCCTGTAGGCCGCCATAGCGGCACTTTTTTGTCTCAATTTTGTCATATTCGGAATCCTCGGACAATTTCACGTAAGTTAGTAGTATTGGAGATATGAATTTGATTTAAAAAATAATTAAATAAAACATTTTTGAAAAAAGAAATAGATCTTATTTACCCTGAGATCAATCCGTCAAATGCTGTATCAAGTAGGCGAAAACCTGTTTTACCCCTAATCTAACAAATTATTAAAAAATATTTTAATTCATTCTAAATGGCAATTTTTCTAATCAAATTTACAACTCCAATACTTCTAACTTACGTGAAATTGTCCGAGGATTCCGAATATGACAAAGTTGAGACCAAAAAGTGCCGCTATGGCGGCCTACAGGGCAAAAACTAACGTTGTAAAATGTTTGTTCTCGAAAAATCGAAAAACTATGAGAAAAACTGCGATTGGCCAAAAAGTTAACACCGTAGGCTTATAGTCCATGTAATTACCTATCTTTTGACCTATGGGAGTATGGGTGTTGGAGGCTGTTGGAAAAAGATATTAAGGTTTTAAAAAAATCCATTTTTGACAGTAATTTGCAAAAGCTAAGAGAAAAAGTTAAACCAATCCTGGATGTCTATAGCACATTTTGAAGTGCTTCAAAAGACCTTTCGAATGCATCTAAGAGAGTTGGAATTGATGAAGTTTTACGGAAATGGGAGCAATTTTAAGATTTTTTAGGTTTTTTGGACCTCAAACTTCAAAGCCCATTTTACCCCACTTCCCTTTGTCGTAGAGGGCTCATATTTGGCATGAGTTCATCTCATGTATAGACAAACAAACGCTGAAAGTTTCATCCAAATCGGAGCACCTCGATACGACCTGTTACACATTGGTGAAAAACTCGCTCTTAAGTATCTAAAACAAATCCTAAAATAGTATAGAATAGAATATTTTTTAAACTTGTAACAATAGTGCTGCGCCGGCTAGGGTCCATTTGGCCGGTTTGTCTTTGGTTTTCAGGTTGAACGTCCAGATGTAGGTCGGTCCTCGGGTTCTCGTTTTGTACACCGGACATTCGTACATATTGCGTAGATCTTGTTTGTCTTGGGTGAGAGCCTGCAGGAAAGAGGGTATGAACATTTAGCAAACAATAAGGAGTATTGCGAAAATTACCCTGATGTTTATCACGGGCATCTGCGGGTATAGTTCTTTTAGTTTAGATTCCATAATAATTCCCTGCTGGACATCCCAGCGGGCTCCTTCCATGAAGATTCCGTGCACGTATGCGCCTTCACGTGGTCCAGCTCTGTAACAAAAATCATATTTTAGATCTTGTGTGATGACGAAGCCGAAAAAGCATTTGAAACAGCTCATGAAACTTCCAAAGCCAATCTTAAGAAATCTCAAGAACCACATCTCGCGGGACGAATTGCAACCCGTAAAAGCAGATAGGTCACTTAAGGTAGTGTGGAAGCGAATGCATACGTGAAGTCATCCTTCTGCTTTTTGGTTACATCACAGTGCAGGCACATCTTGTCCAGGGGAAGTTCGTTCTTTCGCGCCGTCGACTGCATGATGGCAGTCAGCAGCGATTGCGGGTTGAAGAATCCGGCCAGCCAAACCGAGATGGGAAGCTGGAATGTAAGAAGAAGAGGGAGAGATTTTAGCTTTTCTTCGAGGTTTCAAGGTTATGTTTCACGACAGCTTACGACAAAGTCGGCCGACCAGGTTTCCAGTTCTCGTAGCCTGAGCAGCAAATCTACGAACCAGGCGGCGAGGCCCAGCAGCGAGGGATAGGCTCGCGACGACCAGCTTGTGGGGACTTGGTCCAAAAATAGCGAATTTTCCAGTTCTTCCATGTCCGACGTGATCGTCAGCTCACCCTTCATACCGAGATCCAATTCCTTCAGACTCCTTTTCAACTCGCCCGTCAGGTAGTTCATGCGTTCGCACTCCTGGAACGCTACCACGACGTACGGCGTTCGTTCTTCAACTTTGCCCATGATTTCAGCCATGTTGAACTCTTCCGGTAGTTTCTCCACGATCTCGTCCAGTACTTGCTTGACCTTGTCTTCGCGCGTTACGGTCGTTCCCGAGCCGGCTCCTGCGTCTCGTGGTTGCATCTCGAACACGGTTCGGAACAGATTCTCCGAGGTTGTGGTCAGGAAGCCGATTTCTGCGTTCGGGTGCAGTCCGTACAGGTACGGAGACTCTGGAGGCATTGCATCGTCTATGTAGGCATGATACCCAGCATAGTCAGTATTCGGGGGAGCGGCGAATCCCGGAGCCAGGAACAGTTCACCATCGACTAGATCCGGTTGCATCAGTTCTTCCAGGTAGGTGATACAGGTTCGGCGGTCCCAATCGTCGGTAATGTGTCCACCGTACATAATTTCACCGAACAGGTAGCGAAGATCTTCCCACGGAACTTTAGTGTTTGCTTCGAGATAGTTGTACAAAACCGACACGGAAATGTTCAAATCGCCTACGTTGAACGGATACGTCTTGTTCCAGCCTTGGGGTCCGAACTTGCGACGTTCAGCAACCACAGCGTGGAAGTAACACAACGAGAAGAGAATCACTTTGAACTCTGCCTCCTTGCCGCACATCTCCAGCGTTTCCTGGGTGAAGTTGTCCAGTGCCTTGTGTATGTTCGCTTGCATTCCAGTTGGTGGTTCGTTGGTAATTTTGATGGACGATTCCAGGATGCCTTGGGGGATGATATGTGCCGAGGCCGTTGCAGCCGGTTCGGCACTCATAAACACGCGGTAGTTTTCGTGGGATCCTTCCGAGTAGTATTCGAGCTTCTTCTCCAGCGAGGGCAACCATTTCTTCACCAAATGGATGTTCTGCAATATAACCCAGTGTCCCGAGGTGGCTGCCTTGTCCATGGCTGATTCAGCGACCACTTCCTGGCCCTGTCCCAGCGATACATTATAAAAGTTTCCATTATCCAAGGAGTACCCAAGCTGTTTGCCCAGGGCTTCCACATCCTTTAACGGATTCACGCCCGGCGACAGAATGAAGAAGATCGGCGTCGATGGGCTGGTTTCCTCGAACGACTTGGCAAACTCCATTGTGCGGTTCTCCACGTACCGAGCGCCAAGTTTTTCCTCGATAAAGTCTCTGGCGATAAACAAAAACGGACATTTAAACAAGTACTACCCTTACCGTGCAAGCAGTCCCACTCACGTCATGGCATAGGTCATCCTATCCGGTCTCAGCGCTCGCATCATGCAGAGCCGCTGCAGTGCCGTCTTGTTCTTCCACTCTTGTGGGAACTTTTCCTTCTCCGGACATTCGGACTCTATCAGTTTCTTCCAACGCTTCGAAGACGTCTCAATATCCCGATCAAGATTACGGAATTCGTCTTTAGAAGCCAAACTACAAATGCCACCCCAGGCTGTATTGGTTAGAAAATCGACCGGTGAGGTAACGTGTGGTTTGATGGGGAAACGTAGTAGGAAGTCCACTTCTGCCGGGGTAATTTCTTCGTTCATGAGTAAGATCTGAAAACAAGGCAGTTGTGTCTGGTCAAACGGTTCGGAAGCGAGCAAAGTCTAATACCTGGAACGTCATTTGCGACATGAATATCAGCTTGTCGCACTCGAACAGTCCTCGAGTGGTGTACTGGAAAACTGAGAAAGAGATACAATCGATAAGGTTCACCACCCGCTGGGCAACGGTGTCGGCGGGATCAGCGCGGGAAATCGCCTTCTGGAACACCACACTGAATGCCTTCAACGAAAACTGGTAGATCGGATTGATCGTGTTGAGATCGTTCAAAATGAAGTAGAGCAAACTGGCGCGAGCCGCCGCCGGGCGATAGTACTCGCGTGCTTCATCGATCTCCTTAGATGTAACCTTAGCTTCAGTGACTTTCTCCTCGATCTCAGCGGCTGTTTTCTTGGTGGTTTCAAGATTCTCAACCAGCGCTGTATCGCCCAGGATATTTCCACCAGCTGAGGAAAGACGCGAAAGGAGGTCGTCTTCGAGACGTTTGAGCATGATCTTGAAATCATTCTGCTGCTTCGTCAGGTCGGCCTTCAGCTCCTCCAGGTCGGGACGTTCGGCTTTGACTACCTCGGCCAGTAGCTGGTCCTCCAGACCGTCTCTGGTTACGGTAAAGTTGATCAGCGTTGTTTGGGCTTGCATTTCCGGTTTGTAGTGCTGAAATTGGAAGTGCATGTTAGCTAAAGTTGGTGAACTACGCCCTTTCGAACATATCCTACCGGGTTAGCCAGTTTGGTGTGAAGAATCAAACGGAAGCGGTGATTGTACTCCACCTCTTTGTCACCAATCTTGATAGCTCTGAAAGGTATCGATTCCCGTTATACCAAGTGTAGCCCCACCCCAGCAACTACTCACTTTCCCTTCTTGATCAGGTTCCTACCCAGCAGTGGATCCAACACCGGGTCGACGTTCTCACCGATGTTCTCAATCAGCACGGTACATCCCTTCGCCAGGGCCTTCTCGAGCACCTCCAGGTATCCCTTGGACCCCAAGCGAATGATCTTCAGGACGTCGCCGTACTTTTGCTTGATCCACTTGATGCCCTGCAGCTGCGGGTCGATCATCAGCGGCCACCGGTCCGAGTTGGACAGGATCGTGGCGTTCTCGATGGACATCCGATCGCTGGGCAGACCCTCGTTCTGCCACGTCGCAATCTGCGTGTCGTCTGTGAGTAGTTTCAGTGGGTCGATGTTGTCCGTGATGGCGATGCCTGGTTCCAGCGCTCGCAGGAACGGCAGCCACATTTTGTTCAGCAAATCCATCCGGAACTGCTTGGTGAAGCAGCCCACGTAGGAGATGAATGCGGTTACGAGCAGGATATCTCCCGGCAGGGTGGTCGCTTGCTGCATGAATCTGAAAAGGATTTACGTTCAACGGGTTGGTTGATCTGTTGTTGCAACAAACAAAATTACTCTGCCACTGCTTCTGCCCAGCGAACATTCTCGCTGGCCAGGCCACCCACAAGTCGGTTGGCAAGCTGGATGGTGGCTTGCGTTGCGTCCGCTTCCTGCTGGCAACGGATTTTGTCGGCTATGGCTTTCTCAAAGTCAGCCGTCAGTGTTGCCAGTTGTTCCTCGAGGGACTAGACAATGGTATACCGGTTAGATTTTGTAAGGGGACACAAGCTAGATACTTACGGCAACTTTCCGCTTGATCATGGCAAGTTTGTCCTGTGACGCACACAGCTCGGCGTTTGCCGCAGCCAGGGCCCGTCTTTTCGGTTCGACGTCACAGTATACGTCGTAGAACTTGATAATGTTGATAACCCAGGCGCAAAGACCGGCAGCGGCTCCCGATTTGGTGCGCACAAACTCGGGATCGAACTCGGTGTCCTTCAGGTACGGTTGAATGGCCTTTATGATCTCCGGGTGGATGTGTTCCTTGTCGTAGTTGACGAGCATGTCCAGAAAGCCGTCAACTTTGGCCATGGTGATTTTGGCCGCTTTCCAGCTGCGATCTTTGGGAATTTTCCCGTTCGGAGCGAGTAGAACCATAACGGCAGCCGTCACGTTGGTCACGGCACCAGGAGGCGAACCGAACGACTTCAACTCGGTTAGGTTGGCCTTGTTGAGGGTGTTCAAAGCTTCCTGGGCCGCAAGCAGTGCAGGTTCTGCCTTCACAAGATCTTCCTCGCAGTCGCGTTGCTTCTTGGCAACCTCCTGGGCGATGACGGCCACTTTTTGCTCCTCTTCGTCGGCAATGGCTTTCTCAGTTTGGACCTTTTCCGTCTCTATTCCGACCATCTCGATGAGTGCATCAGCAGCATCGTTCTTCTCCTTTAGTTCGATCTCTTGCACGGCCAGTTTCTGTTTCAGGCTAGCGACTTGATCCGCTGTGGTACGTAGCTTCTCTAAACCATTTTCAAGACGTTCCACTTTCTGTCTCAAGTCTCCGTGCTTGTCCTTCAACAGCTTGTCGTACAGACTTATCTGCTCCAAGTAGGACTTGGGCGTTGTGTAGTTGTAGCGACGCTCGTTTTGCAAGTATATTTTTGACATGGAGTTGACCGAGGTGTGTACATAAGCCATGAACCGTGCAATCGAGTCTCTGCAATCGTTCGGTAGGATTGTTAACTCTTGTAGAAAACGCAACGACACGGACATCAAAGCTTCCTGCGGCCACTCGTGGAACCAATTGATCTGCGTGCAGGTAATTATCGCAGGGAACTTGCGCGATCGAACGCGGAGTGTCACTCCAACGGGGGAGAAACACAGCACGACTTTGAGCTGGCGTCGCACTCGGTCGATGAAGAACTTCCAGCAGTTCTCGCGGGTGTCGACCAAACCGGCTCCTTTCACCTCGTTGCGCACCCCGGAGATGATGTTCTCCACCTCGTCGTCCGGGAAGAGATCCGCAATCTCGCCCGACGACAGCAGATCGTTGATGATCACCAGGAAGCTCTCGTTGGACACCTGGGCGTCGGTCATCAGGAACATGATGCCGACGTTCTTCATACCTGCCTTCAGGTACAATCCGGAGAGCTCATTCTACGAGAAAATGTTAGTTTAAGAACTCGTAACTCAAAAGTAACGGTTATACCTTCAGATCCGCCACACTGTAGCCTTTCTTGAGTTGAATCTGTGCCACTTCCAAGCTGGAGATGAAGGCCGCCAGTCGGCTCAAAGACTGCTTGCCACTGCCTCCGACACCAACGAGCAGGGCACTTCCACGAGGCGATTCCAGAATTCGGTTGATTCTTGAAAGAAGCGCCCATTACAATATGCAGTGTAAAACAAATACTCGCTACCACAAACCTGCACACGTGCATCATAGCATCCTCGAACAGAACCAGATTCATCGCCGCGATCAGATCGTTGTAGGACATCATAGCCTCCTGCAGCAGCTTGGTCAGCACACCCCAGTCCGAAATGGGCATGTACTTGGGCTCTCCGATACCGCCCGCAAAGTGGCAGTAAATGTTCGGTTTGTCAAACACGATCGACTCGTCGATTTCCTCGAACGACTTCTTGACCAGGTCGTTCTGCATCTTGGTGAAGCTGTCAATATCCTTGTCGTCGAGCAGCTTGTCGCCGTACACCCGCTGCGTTTCGTGCAACCACAGCCTTATAAAGTCACTCGAAGTCGTCAGACAATCGTTGGTGCTGAACAGCAGTCCCTGCGAAGATTGAGGTAGAAGTAGTTACGGCCTGTATTGATGCGCTCGAGTGTGCGTTCGAACGATACCTGGAACACGTTGGTCAGGTCGCGCAGATTGAAGACGTAGTGAAACTTGATGGCCGTCGGGAGAAACACCTGTGCCACTTTAGAGTGCAGAGCCAAACTTGCTGCGACAATATTTTGTGATATTTTAGTTACAGCTATGTTGAACTTCTGTTCAGCGTTCGCAAAGTGCTGAAGAAGGATCGAATGATAGATGGTGGTAACGGCCTCCGAGCCTGGGAAACTGACCGCGAACACGCAAAAGTGTCGCTGCAGTCGGGGATTGATCGTAAAACTGCCCGAGGTTGGGTTCATGCAACTGACGTATTGGCAGTTGTGAATATCTTTTAGGGTCAGTTTGTTCCGATCGTACCAGTGGGTGTAATCCATGTGCTGTCGAATCAGGGTGTGGGGTTGAACGGTACCGTAAGCGTCGACCTCCGGCATGTTCATATCATCTTGGAGGGGGGTAGAGGAAAGATTACACGTTTGAGGTTAAGTACCATTGGGTTGAAGGTCGTCAAGCCGCGAAGCCAAAAGGGTAGAATGGATCAGACTGATCCGTTCCGTCTAGTGGTCTTCGGGCGATCGGACCAATCAGCCTGCAATGGGATACTACCTATGAAGTAAATAAGGGTTTTGCTGCCAGGAGGACCATAGTTACGACCCGCTTTCTTTTCTAATGGTTTCTCCATAACTTTTTGAAGCATCTCAGAAGTTGTATAGAAATTAAAGGGGATGTTTGCAATGGCAAAGTTTTCGTTCAGACTGCCTAGTTTTTCGTTGACCACGACCGTTTTTCCGCAACCGGCGATGCCGACGAGCATCACCGGGTTGCCACGCTCCATCAGCAGGTCGAGGAAGAAGCGCAAACGGATGGACTCCGAGGTGTGCACCAGTACCGCTTGCAGCGGTTGGTCACAGTCCATCTCGAACTTGGGCAGAATCTCCGTCCACGGCGTCCAGTGCTTGGTTTCGGTGTCGATGAAGTAATCGAACACCGTCCCGGTGGGGGGAAACTTAACGGTCTTGAACTCGTTTACCCACCACTTACTGAACTCCACGCGGTAGTCAATGGCCGCGTCTTGGAACATAGCTGAACCGAACGCCCAAACGCACGAGAACACAAAATATAGGTCATGCCACTCCTTCGGACAATCAGCGGGAGTATTGATTGGGATCAGTAGACACTCCAATAAGTGACACAGCATTTGGATGTGTGCCATCTCGGCGACCGGGGTGATCTTCTTGAAGCGCGTCCGGATGTTGTCCAGACAGGCCGGAATGTACTTGTCGAACAGGATTACGAGGTTGGACTTTTCCGCCGGAATCGTACGCGTTTCGATCCAGCTGGTAACGTATCTGCGAATGGGAATCGAGTTATCAACACTGCCAATGGAAAGAGAGGACCACACCCAAACGAAAGAATCCAAATACTCTGACAAGATTGGTACTACCTCTTTCATCGAACCACAAAAGACGATGCTCAAACTCATTGTAGAGAATCGGGCCGTAGTTCTGTGATTGATGTCCGATCTGTTTACCACTGCGTCACGATCGCTTAGTGGTAACAGATGCATGATAATTCAGTATTCTTTTCGATTTGGGTGCAGCGAACTCAACGGAATGCCTGCTAAAGTGTTTTTCTAAGCTTACGGATTCCAGCCCAAATCCTGCGGATTGATGTACAAAATACCGGCGCGTGATACCGTGGCCGGCGTAGCTGTGCGCAGGTTGGAAATCTCAAAAATCAATCGCATCAAAGGTGTGAGCGCGATGCGCTCGTTCGACGCCAGCGTCAGCACCTTATTGTCATCCATTACGGTGTTCAAACTCTCAATCCACATGGGGTCAATGTCACCATCGAGGATAATCCATTTTGGGTTGTCCCCCGGTAGATTGGCCTGCTCACGCATGATCACGGAGAACAAACCGTCTTTCCACTCGCGGGTCGCCGGATTGATGATTCCAAACAGCTCGTCGTTGGTAACCGCTTTCGGGTTGAGATCGTTGAAGACCGGTTTCTTCTTGATGTTCTGGTAGGTTTTGTACAGCGTTTTCCAAACTTGGGTCTTGCCCGTGCCGGCGTTACCAACGATGAACACCGAGTGTCGCACCTCGAGCAGTTCCTCCAGCTGTACGACCTTCAGGATAAAGTTGTCCTCTGGTTGCAGCGCAAGATCCAGCGTGGCTTGCTTGACCGTCTTTTCAAACTCCATGTCGCGCTTTCGGGGGACGTCGAGCGCCGGGAATAGATCGCCGATCAAGCCCATAAACACGGGCATGTCATCTGTCACAATTTTGGGAATGTTGAAATCACGCAGCGCTCTCATCAGCACTTCCTCTTCCGGGCGTCCGGGATCGCCACGCTACAAGTAAAGTTAGTAATTTGAGCGGTTTGTCCGCGACTTGGTGAGCTTACCTTCAGCGAACCGGCGACGACCAGCACCGATTTGATGGCACGCAGACCCCAATCGTAGTGATCCTGCTTCGAGAGCAACTCCTTGCACAGCGTGTACAGAGTGATGAACTTGCGGGCCAGTACTCGGGCGTCCTGGAAACCTTCCGCTACCAACATGATTTCGCAAATGAGTTCAAAATCGGGAACCACCATAGCGCACGGTCTGAAATGAGCAATCCAGAGTAGTTACGTGGGTAAGGGGCGTCCCTAAACGACATACCTGAAAAGTGCCTTAAGATTTTCCGGCAACTCGGTACGGCCAGCGTAGCCGGGGTTCATGGTGATGAAGATGCCCACCGTTGGGACGCACGCAATTATCTCGCCCATAAAGTCAAAAGTGTCCTTTTTGTCGCGTATGGCATCCTGCACGGATTTGACCTGTACCGCAACGACGGACAGCACCTCGACGGAGATGCGGTTGAACTCGTCGAAGCAACCCCAGGCACCGGTCTGGGCCAGTCCTTTGTATCTACAATTAGACATTTATTACATATTTCCGATATTATATACGACATATAAGATAAACGATATTACATATTTCCGCAAGATTTGTAGTCCATCTGCTCGCTGCAGTTGAACACGTACACCATGATGCCGAGGGCACGGCCCAAATCTTTGGTGGTTTCCGTTTTGCCCGTACCGGCCGGTCCAGCGGGACCTCCACCCATGACCAGATGCAGGGACTGCGTTAGCGTAATGTAGCATCGATCGGTCAGTGGAGTGATCACCAGACGGGGTGTGTTTCCCAGATATTCGTGACTATAGACGAACTGAGCATCGCAGATGTTGGCGAAGCAGTCCTTCTCGACGTCGTCCCAACGGTGGCGCAACTGGGACTGCCACTGGAAAGCGGAGGCAGTCTCGACCTTCGATTGAATCAGCTTACTGACGACGTCACGTGAGTGTACGTCAATGGTACAAATGGTCATGATCTTTTGACGGTCGCCTCTCGTCAGTTCGCCTAGCAGCAGCGTTATAAGCGTGCTGAGTTGGGAAATTTGCTTCTTGTAGTAATCTTTGATGGCGTTGTCGTAGCCTTCCTCTAGCCGACTGAAGGCGATGTTCACCTCAGTGGACCACCAGATTTGAGTTCCGCACAGGGATACCTGCGCTGGATAGTCGAACAGCCAGTGTTCGCGCTGTTTTTCCTCGTACGCTACGACGGCGTCGGCGATGTAACTTCGCAGTGAACTTCGCATCGAGTTCTGCACCTGGTTGAGCCAAACCTCGACGGCTCCGGTGCATCCACAAATCTCGAAGAACTTGACGTACTCGGTATCTTTCGCGATCATTCCGAGCGATTGCTTCACCTTTCCATCGTCTTCTGATTGGAACTTCAACTTGGCGATCGAATCGAACAGTTTGGTCAGATGCTTGCAGACCACTTCGGGCCTGTTACCGTTGCTGAGGATGTCCAGCAGATCGGCGGATGAGACAAAGTAAAAGCGAGGGAAGTACAGTCGTTTCGTCTCCAGATACTCGGCCAAAGCTTTCTCGCAAAGAGTCAGCTGGCCCTGGAGACCATCGAGTTTCTCGACGAGACCATCGCGGTTGGTCGCGTGAATAACGTTCGATGTTTTGGACATTTCTTCCATCATCACCTTGAAGTCAGTGTCGATCTGATCGAAGCGGGCCGAATCGATGGGTAACTGTTTACGGATGTCCTCTGAGCTCATGAAGATGGACTCCAGGTGGGTCCAGGTGCGCTGCACCTCGAACCAAACGGTTATCACCTGGAACGAAGCAAAGCGTTGTAACGATCTATTCACTTACCATCACTCGACATTTTTGAAGTCGATGTCAGTCCCGAGCAGGGGTAAATAACACGGGAATACCAAATTTTGGTATTACTTGGGCAAATAACAGGGACCAAAATGTGCCCTTGGTTGCCCAGTAATAGATGGAAAAATACCATGAAATCATACCAAAGTCTTGTATGTGGAAGGGCACAACAATACCAAACCATGTTATTCCAAGGGTAAAATAATACCTCAAAATAAAACCATTTCAATACCAAGTTGAGGTCTTCTGGATTTTTGAACATTGCTTGAATACCAAAACTTGGTACCATGGTTTTATTTTTAGGTATTCCCGCGCCCATGGAAAATCAGATTTTGATATTCCAGTGGTCTTCCACATACATGATTTTGGTTTGATTTCATGGTATTTTACCATCTATTACTGGGCAACCAAGAGCACATTTTGGTCGCTGGTATTTGCATAAGTAATACATTTTTAGTGCAGCAGTTGCAGTAAGTGAAAAAACGGAAATGATCCATATGCAACAGCCAAATCTACTCACCTGATGATTCCATGTTGTTCTTAGTGATATTCTTCACCACATCGAATTCATTTGTCATTGATTCTGAAAAATAACAAGATTGAAAAATAAGGATTGAAATCCACCAAAATTCAATAATCTGTTGATTAACTCGTTTTTCAAGGTATTTGGTTATCCCGACTTAGAGAAATTTCAACGTTTTAAAAAAAATCTTAGTGGGTTTATCAAAAAAATATGAAAATCAGCTTTAACATTTTTGGGTTTCAAGTCAATTAAAAATTAATTATCTCGTCAAAATTTATAAAAAAATCCATAGTTTCAGAGGAATTTGCTGAAACCTTTCAATACCACAATAATACCAAAATGTGGCATCCTGACTTTGAAAAATTTCCACAATTTCAAGTCATTTCTTCATGGGGTATATCAAAAATGTTTTAAATCAAGTTTGAAATTTCCGGTTTTCAATGAAAGCATTCGCTTTGAGACATCATTTTAGCGCAAAATTAATTATTTTGTCAAAATTGGTCAACATTTTCCCATAGTTTCAGCGGAATTTGATAAAATACTGTAATACCAAAAGAATACCAAAATGTGGTGTTCGACCATTGACAAATTCTGAAATTTTGCAATATCACAACAATACCTTAAATTGGTATGATACCACATTTTGCTCTTGCATAATCCTTAAGACAAATTTTAAAGGGTCCAGGAATACCAAATTTTGGTATTGATACCAGAGAAAGGTATTATTACGCATTTCCCTTGCAACCCATGCTCGGGGTAAACGCTTCAGATTCGTCAAGGTATGACAGATTTGGGCTCCCTGAAAATGCTTCGATCAACAAAATTGAATTTGAGTGATTTTTTTTATGTATAAATCATGGTTTTTAACGATAAAATTATCGAGGCTAGATAACGATAGTTCTATCGTTATCGTCGGGATGATAACGATAATCTGTCGTTATCGTTATCGTTATTTCGATAATTCTACCGGCGATGATCTTATCGCCGATAATGGAAGATAACTCATTTTTAAAATCTTTCTAAAATCGATTAATTCAATCGTATCATATTAAATTTTCAATGCTTTCACTAAGAATATATTTTTTGAAAAATGACGTATTTTTCGAAAGTACTAAAATTTTCAAAATTTGTAATATGGGTACTAGCGTGTCCCAAAAAACACGAAGTCGAGGAAATCAATGTGCTCTGTCCTCAAATGATAGATAATCATTTTAGAAACAACTCTCTCATACATAAAAACTTTCTGAAAAATCTTTTGCATGTTCCCTGGGCATTTTATTGAAAAAACCCGATTTAATCCCACCTAGGGTGAGATAGAGCCTTTCTTACTAAAGAATATAACAATGGTAGAACTTCTTTCAATTCATAACATCGACTCTTTTTATTTATAACGTCAGCACAAAAGAAAGTCTTATGATGAAAGCAAAGTATTATAAATTATATGTTTTCCAAAAGAAATAAAAAACGCAATTTTCCCAAAAAGAATATTTTTAATCGTACATATTCTTAATCAAACAAGCGTTTATGACAAACGCGAGCATAGCCAGCTTCCCATGCGCCAGTGACAACGCACACCACGGTTTTGGTTTTCTAGCTTCGGTACGTGTGTTGGTAGTTTGGTTCATCGTACCATCGTATCGAACATATTAGGTGCAAAGAAAAACCGAGGTACAAGTAAACCGAAAGTGACAGAGTCAGAGATAGCTATTTTTACAACCGCACCACCTTAGGTAGAAAGCCATTGGCGTCGCCAGCATTGAAAACTTTGAAAACGATATAAACGATGAAAAGCTTGGAAAGCTCCTATTGGAATCCAATGAACCCTGTTAAGAAAATTTTCGAAATCACGAAAAAATGAAGTCTACTTCTAGGCGATTTTAGGAGCACACAGGAAACAAATTGATTGTAGTCGGATGAATGTCCTATGTCACAAAAGTTTTTGCATTAACGTTGGACAGTTATGCAAAAACGGACAGGGCAAAAGAAAAAGAAAAGCTACGATATCTCACATATTGTAGGAAACATCGGTAGACAAGCTACTACAAAACGAGTATAAATCGAGCCACAAAATATATGCGCCAGCATTCTCGCGCCAGTATTCGAAGCTCAACTTGACAACTTGGCGACGAAGCGGCGAAAATCGATGCAGTTTGATTTTTTAGCGATTTTTCGGATTAAAATTCATGCTGAATCGACATATTTACGAAGCTGGAAATGACGTCCAGCCTTAAAGTAAAACCTATACCTTTCTTTAGTAAGAAAGGCAAAAAAAAGACCAAAATTTTCAAAATATGCAATATGGGTATCAAACGAAGCAACATTTTGCAAGCTTTTAACCTTATTAGAGTTTTTTTTTGAAAATACTAACAGTTTCACAAATTACTGTATTTTTTCGAAATTACTCAAATTTTCAAAATATTTAACATGGGTATCAACGAAGCAAAATTTAGTTTGCTTTTTCACTTTATTAAAGTTTTTTTTGTACAATACTAATTTTTTCACAAAATGCCGTATTTTCGAAAATATTCAAATTTTTTAATTTGCATTGGGTATCAAACGACGCAAAATTTTATATGAAGCATTTACAATTTGAATGTATGTATGAATCATGCAAAATTTTGTTTCGTTTGATACCCATATTGCATATTTTGAAAATTTTGGTATTTTCGAAAAGATGAAAATTTTGAATTTTCCAAAGAAAAACTCTAATTAAGAGAAAAAGCATACAAAATTTCGCTTCGTTTGATACCCACATTGTAAATTTTAAAAATTTGAGTATTTTCGAATAAATACGGTAATATGTGAAAATTTTAGTATTTTCCAAAAAACTCTAATAAAGTGAAAAAAAAAATGCTTCGTTTGATACCCATATTTTGAAATTCTGAGTATTTTCGAAAAAATACGGTATTTTGTGGAAATTTTGGAACTAAAAAAACTCTAATAAAGTGAAAAAGCATACGAAATTTCGCTTCGTTTGAAACCCATTTTGCAAATTTTGAAAATTTTAGTACTTTAAAAAAAATACGGTATTTTATGAACGATTTTGAGTACATATTTTTACTTTGATACTTACTACATTTTCAAGAGAAATGTATTCTTAGTGAAAGCCTTTAAAATTTCACATGATATGGCTGAAATAATCGATTTTAGAAAGATTTTAAAATTGAGTTATCCTCCATTACCGGCGATAAGATTATCGCCGGTAGAATTACCGAAATAACGATAACAATAACCATAGATTAGCGTTATCGTCCCAACGATAAATTCACTAAAATTTAATTTTGTTGATTGTAGCTTGTTCAGGCTGTCCAAATGTATCATACCTTGACGAAACTGAAGCGTTTACTGACATCAACTTCATTATCCACCACAGTATCATCTTACATTATCGGCGGTCGTTAGCTGCTTCTGCCAAGAAGAAACTTCCTCCAGAAAGTGCGCCACAAACTTGGACGTCATCAAGTTCTGCAGCACGACCTGGTTCTCCTCCAGCGTTTCGATAAGCTCCTCGGACGCCTTGAGCAGCGAGCAGCCGGTGCGGGCGTGAATCTCGTGCTCGAACTCCATGATCGACCAGGTCGTGTTCAGGTCGCGCAGGATCTTCTCCATCGACATCTCCTTGACGGCTTTGTCCACGATGTTCTTGACCTCCTCCTCGCACTCGTGCAGGTTCAGCGCGAGCAGGTCCGACAGGGTGGTGTTTTTATCCATTATGAATTGGACCTAAAATCGGGAGAATCGATTAGGGGGGCGGGGGTCTTGCTAGGATTGATGCGATTCTCTCAAAATTCAAACATATCCTCGTTTAAAACACCCTCGAGAACGAGAAAGCTTAGTTACACAGCACAGAACCAACTTACGGTAATCTCGGGTGGCAGATTAGCTAAACTCTGGAAGGTAGATAACAATATGTACAGGTTTAGCCATGGACACGTGTATTTACAATGGTTTGAACAATCAAGTGAGAGTTTGGTTTTGGAAGATTAAAGAGAAGAAGAAAACAAAACATTGAACGTTATATACAAAGCAGTTTGAAGAAATATAGTTGAAACAATATAACAAAACAAGGAAATGAAAATATTCCACACATTAAGTGCACGAGACGGTTGGACAACAGCGTGGCATGTAAACAGGATAAGCCAAGACGGGACTAGATGTGCATTTACGGTATAACAACCGAGGAGGAGGGGGTAATCAAATAAGTAATTGTTTTTGTTACTCTGATGTGTTCGCGTGAGTAAGAACCGTTTGATTTGCGTGTGATTTGGAAAAGACTTCCGGTTGTTTACTTGTTAGGTTTAACCACGTGGCGGTGCTGTTGCGAGTAAGCGTCTATATCGTACATCTGCAATGTGCGGAATACTTTCAAAAACTCGTGCACGTCGTTCGCAGCTCGTAAACAGTTGAGGGGATTCGTCGCGGGAATCGCCCTCGAGTGTCGCGATTTGCGGAAAAATATTGAATGATTAAAAACGAATAGTTTCCAATATAAAAACCTTCGTCGACGACATCAGCTGGTTCCAGTGGCGCTCGCGGATGGCCGGATTCTGCAGCTCGCCGACGGCTCGCAGCGACGTCAGCATGTTCTTGACGGTCGCCTCCAGCGTCATGTAGGTGTCCCAGGAGCGCATCTCCTTGTCCAGCAGGCGGATGTCCTTGGCGAACTTTTTGCACTCAATGTCCATGTTTTCGACGTCCACCTTGCGCCACGGGGTCGTCTTCCAGTCCTCGATGCTGGTGCGTACGATGAACACGTAGTCCCAGAGTTGCTGGAAAGGGGGAGGGTTTTGTGTGGGAAGACTGTTTGAAGGGGAGAATGCGGCTTACCTTGAGCATTTTCATCTCTTTGCGACATTGACGGAGCAGTTTGAACTCGGGAACCGGCACTTCGAAGAGACTGCCGGACTCCTGGATGATGGACATATCCCGTTCGAGTCGCTCGATGTCTCCGTTGATACGGTTCAGTAGGATGTAGGGTTCGGCGTTTTCGTACTTGAAGAAATCGTACGTGCGGAAAATGTCCCGGAACAGAGCAATGTGCAGATCGAATGCGGCTATCTTGTTGCGGATGCCAACGACTTCGTTCGCCTGCAGCGGTGCAACCTGCTGCTTAACAGTGAGTGCAATCTTCTTGGTATTGGCCCACTGTTCAGGTAGTTCCTGCAGATACACATTGACCTCCTCGGGGATGTCCATGTCGTAGTACTTGAGGAGCTCGATGGTCTCCTTCATGGGTTCGAACATTTCGTCGGTGGTGGCGGTGCGCTCCTTCACGTGGAACAAGTAGGCCATGATGTTGACCAGTCCATCGTAGTCACCTTCCTTCACCACCTGCAGTAGTCCTTCGTCGGCCTTGCGGATAAAGTTGCCCAGATCCGTCAGGCTGTACGTCACATTTGTAACTAAATGGTCCTTGAACATGTTACCCCATTTTCTGACAATGTTCAGTAGAGATTGCCTGAATGGTCTAACATCAACCTGAAACCAAGCGTTAAAAATCTGGAAGGGTTCTATCTTCTCGATCTCCAGGTATAGCGCTTCGTAGTGGTCAATTTGCTCACGGAACGCTTCTATGGTGGGCGGACAAGGCTGCGGTGCTTCCGGATCCTTGTTCGCAATCAGCTCTAGCTCGTCCATCTCCAGCTGTCGACCGTACTCCAAAAATATCTCCATACTGTATTCACGATCCTCGAGCCACAAATAGCTGTAGCGTTCAAAGTCTCCGCAAAATTGTGCTGCTTCCTGGATAACCTTATCCACGCCCTGCAGCACTTCTATCTTCATCTCCTGTATGTCAGATATGTTCATAATTTTCTGCTCGTAAGTCTTGCCGGCACTTTTCAGCAGCCGCGGAATCAACGAGGACATGTGCGTAATATCATCTACCAGTGCGGCCAGCAAAAAGTTGAACCCATTCGGATCCGTGGGATTAAGCGATGGAACAAACATCAACTCTGGCTCTAGAAGCTCTAGCCTAGACTCAAACAACGGTGCCAGATTATTGCCGGGATCCATGTTCTCGACAAGGTATCCCATGCTGAAATTGAAATTGGTATTAAAATACATCCCCAAGCAAACCCCCTCCAAAACCCGCATCTTCACCTAATTCCAATCATAAACAGTAAGCTCTCGTGGATGATGTTGTCGACAAACACGACGTACTTGACCCAGTTCGGGTCGTCCTGCGTGTCCTGCATCTCGAACAGATGCATGTTGGCCTCCAACAGCTGGTGCACCTTGGTGGCCGCCGACTCGAGTTCGGCGTACCGTTTGCTCTTGCGATCGTTGCGCTCCTCCAAACAGAGCACGGTGTCCTTTTTCGAGTCCTTCCGCTCGAACAGGGGCGCCTTGGCCCACAGCGACATCAGCGCCCGAATCTCCTTCAGGTTGTTCTGGATGCTGTTCATGCGCTGCTGGAGCTGATCGACGGGCTGGCGAATCTTCATCATGTACTCGGTGACGTCTGAAACGGCAGAGTTTGTTGAATCCTTTCTTTACAATGAGTTCCCCAAGTCGTGAACAAGCGTTTATGAAATTAGGAACCATAAACAAAGTGTTTCCTATTTCATAAACGCTTGTTCACGATTTTGGAAACAATTTTTTCTCCGTGGGGGCTGTGGAGTTGGAGTCGGAGTATTCTTATAAACCGAAGTCATAGTCAGCTAATTTTCAACAAATTTGTTTGTAGAGTATGTGTAGTCGGGTCTTTTTGGAAAGCTGGAGTCGAATTTCCAAAAATCTTAAGTCGCAGTCGCAGAAAAAGGCTACCTTCCGAGTTCCACGTCAGCTCGTCCGTTGCGCGCTCCAGCAGCTCGTCGATCATCTTGATCTCGCCCTTGATGAGTTCCAGCTCAACTGCGGTGCAGTTGCGCCGGATCTTGTTGTACCACTCGATCGTTTTCTCCAAGTTCAGAGTGTACGACCGAAAGATGTTGCTTTTTTCGGAGAATTCCAGACCGCGCTCCGGAATTTCCGCAATTTCCATCAGCCGTAGATAATGAACTTCCCGAAGGATCGAGAAAAGATCGGGGCTGAAGTTCAGCACCAGCTCGGAGCTGTTGCGCTTCCGCACGATCAACGGTTTGTCCAGATTTTCCTCGATCGTGGACTCAACCGTGACGGCCCACTTGTCGAAGATGGACTTTTCAAACTCTTTGAGCTTCCGGATCAGCTCGTTGTAGCGAACTACCAGCGAGCTACCCTCCTCGGATTGGACCACCCTGAAATGGGATCGTATGAGCTGGGGTTCTTTTATTCAGGATTAGAGGCCTTACGGATGCTGCAGAGTTTGGAACTGCTTGATGGGCGTCGTAATACGGTTCGTCAGCTGCAGTACCCAACGAATACATGCCGTCACCGGGGGAGCACTGCGGTCGACAAAGATGTGGCCATCCTTGCGGTAGTGCTCCATCTGCATTTCGTAAATGTCCTCGCAGGTACTCAGCTCCTCGTCGATCATGTACAAAATTTGGCGATACTTTCCGGTGAACTCTTCACGGATCTTGGGCCGATCCAGCACCGTTCCAACGATGCTGATCAACTGCAATTTAGAACAATTGTAAAGTAAGTCCGATCTTCAGCTCCCCCCTCACCTTGAAGACGCTCTCCAGGTTGTGACAGTCGTCAAAGGCCTGGCACAGGATCGCCGCCAGCTTCAGGTCCAGCTCCAGGATGCGATCCTGGAACTTGACAAAGTCCTCCTTGAACGTGGGATCGTCCGGATCCAGCACGTCGTACGTCTTGGACGCAAACACCGAGAAGCACTGGTTGAACTCCACCGAGACGCCCGTGATCCGGGCGCTCAGGGCGCGCCCCTTGAGGCCTCCGATTTCAACCTTCTCAAGCTTTAAAAACTCGATCACCGTATTAAAGAACCACTGGATGGTGAACAGTCGTTCGAGAAACGCATTGAATCGTTCAAAGACCGCGTTCGGGTGGAAAGTCCAGTTGACCACAGGGCGGTCTTTAAAAAACGGAGCGATGTTATCCTTGTACTCGTCGTACACGGTACGGAAGTACTTGAGAATTTGAATCGACAGCGAAATGCGCTGCATGGCCTCATCGATGTCGCTGTGGAAGATCGAGGACGGGTCCAGGAAGCGTTTCGCCTGCGATGAAAAATTTAGTTAGGTAACTTATAACTAAATTCGATTACTACAAAGCAGATTGCATGACCAGACCAAAAAGAAATTATACGTTTCTCGGGTTAGTTTTCAAAACGTCGTAAGATCCAAACCCCTCAAGTGGAGAAAACCGATGAACAAGTTTTCGACCATTATTTTAATTCTTATTTATATGTAAGTGGGTTTCAAGGGCATATTTTTAGTCAAAATCATTGCTTTGACTATAAGCTATGGTTGTCATATCAAGTGAATTATTTTTTTTAACAATTAATGTGTGTTTAAGCCTTGTTTTACCACACCAGGTTGATTCGACCTTTTACATGAGCAAATTGTCTCATACGTCCCTGTACTTGGGACATTTTTTGAGTAAGAATGACAATACGACCATTGGCAAAATTTATTTATTTTATGACTAAACCACATTTAAATCAAACATTATTATTTTGAACATCGTTTCAACACCCCCCGCAAAGAGGGCAGTCGATGTTTTGTGTTTTTGAAGGAGATTGGGAGAAAACATCGCAGGGGAGAAAGGTCCAACTGACAGATTTTATTCTCCCTCTCTCGCGTTGGCTCATACGCTAGCTGAGAGCACGAACAAAATGACGAATTACCACTGATTTGTTTATCTTTTCTTCAGTGGTCTATAGGACCTTGAAGAACTCGGGGTTCCTGCAGTTTTGAGAGGGCGTTTATGCGTGATAAGATGGATGCGGTCATTATCGCTTGTTCCTGAACAGATTATGCAACTTGATTTTGTGTTGGTTTAGGCTGCCACACAAAATGATGATTTTGGGGGAAGCTAGCCGTCTCTTCCGGAATAAATGACTGAAACTGGGTTTTGCTGGCTGGCAAATTGGAAAATATTCTTCGCGCATCCTTTAAGTTATATAATCAGCGCAATGTTTTTAACGGGATGCCAAATTTTCATCATTTTTCGTTAAAACTCATGTGCGCATAATCATAAAGCAATTAAAACTGACCTTACGTCCTTTTTCTATGAGCGTAAGTACATTTTCGAAATTATCAGTACTTACGACCTTGCATCACCAAGGACGTATGTGACTTCTCCGTATGAAAAGCACATTCGACCTTTTATATGCGGGCGATATTTTTGTTTAAATTTATTTTTTTGGAAATTCTGCTCGAGTAGATCATTAGTAGTGCGTTAGAAGAGTGCAACCGTGCCAAAAACTCAATTTTGAACAACTGGCGCTTACGACCTTTTGAAAACTAACCCGAGGTTTGAACTATTTGAGCTGCAACGGAAGGTAGAATCAATATTACTAAAACCGTAAAAAAACCTAACACCACTCTAGCATGAACACGATATCCTACCTGTTGTATAATCAAGTTACAAATTTGCCTTAGCAATACTGCAACGAAACAAAATATAACTTACTTAATATCACCCCCTCTCAAAATCAACCTCCCTCCAAACTCTTACCAATTAATTTAGCAGAGTGACAGTAGTACATGGAGTTGGACCAGATGAGACAAACGACGTGCATTAACGGTTTGAGCAAAACTTTGCTCTCGGAAAATTCGGTGTCCTCCAGCTGCTGGAAGTGGCGCGTCAGCGGGTTCAGGTACAGTGTGATGTCCCGTGCTTCGGCCAGTGCTGGAAGAGAGAAAGATGGGGGAGGGGAGGAAGAGTTTGGGGGACAAAGTTAGGTTACAGACTCACGAAGAAGGTTTTCGACCGGCGTTGAAATTTTCCTATCGATAGAAGATGGTTTGCCTGAGTGGAGGTTCGTTTTGGACTTACCTTTGAAATCGATAGAAAATATGCTGACTAAATTGACATTACAGCCGTAAGTTTAATTTAAATCGTTACATAGTTTTTTTTCATCATTTTTTTTAATCAAGACTAGCATTTCAAAAGGGCGAATCATTAAAAAAAATGAAAATATTTTTTTCGAAAGGATCGGAAAATTTTACGAATGTTTCATATTTTAACATTGAAAATCGAACCATTAGTTGCTGAGATATAGATATTGGAAAATGGTGGGTTGTTTGGGTGAGACTAAGAAAACATCGATTTTCCTGTTTTTAAATCTTTGCACGGCAATATCTCAGCAACTTAGGGTCGTATCAACAAAGTTCAAAAAAGCAAAATATAGAGAATTTTCTCAGTTTTTTAAAAATATTTTTTTCAAGGGTAAGCAAACATGGGCACTAGGGCGACAATAAAAAAAATTACATCAGGGATACCATCTGATTCGATTCCTTAAAAAAATAAGTATCTGTGCAAATTTTGAGCCAAATCGGTAAAGGTTATGAAGTCGCTTTTTACCGTTGAAGTTTATATGGGGAAAATCGCAAAAATGTATGCAGAAAAACATCGTTTTTAATATTTTTCTGCCAGGTGGCGCAGGTCTCGCCCAAAATTTTCCAAGAGTGAGATTCTTGTAGGAAATTTAATTTCCTACAACTTTGTCGAAGGGTGCAAAACGATCCGAGTTGATCCTGATTTTTGATGATTTTTCTAGTAAAAATTATGTACTTCTTATATACCCCTTATATTCTTTCAAGTATATAAGCCAATTTCTTTTCATCGCATTGCTAATAATTCATCAGGATCAACTCGGATCTTCTTGCACCCTTCGACAAAGTAGCAAGAAATTAAATTTCCTTCAAGAATCTCACTCTTGGAAAATTTTGGGCGAGACCTGCGCCACCTGCTGCCAAAATCTTGAAGCGATGTTTTTCCCCATACATTTTAGCGATTTTCCCCATATAAACTTCAACGATAAAAAGCGACCCCTTAGCCTTAACCGATTTGACTCAAAATTGGCACAGTAACTTATTATTGCCTAAAGAATCGATCCTGGGGGTATCTCTTCAGATTTCCCAAAGTTTTAATTTTTTCTTGTCACCCTAATGGGCACAAATAAAAAAAAAAAAAAACTGCGACTATTTTCAAAAAAGGTACCTGAAAATGGCTATAAATCAAAAACGGTGCACATTATCAAAATTTCAATAAAGTACTTTTTGATTGCAAATTTGGTTTTACATCGAAAAATTAAGTTGAAAAATTTTTGCGACCAATATTTCTTTTTTTTTGAAAAAATCAGTATTGATTCAAAAAATCATAACTCGGTCAAAGATGTTTTGCTCATTCTGGAAATTTATGAAAACTTGGCTCTAAAACATATCAGAAAATAAATAATAATTAAATATAGTGTTTTTTTTTTTGCAAATCAAGTTTTAATGACAAAAAGTGAAATTAAAAATCATCAAACATTTTTTTACCGTGTATCATATTTTTTCAGTGTAGTCCTTATCCATACCTAAAACTTTGCCGAAGACACCAAATCGATCAAAAAATTCCTTCCAAAGGTACAGATTTTTGAATTTTCATGAACCAGTTTTGTATGGACAGCTGCCAAATTTGTATGGAAAATTGTATGGACAAAGTAATGATGCAAAATGGCTTCTTTGGGCATACCGAAGGCAGCAAAAAAGTTGCAACCTGATAAAAAAATACAAAAATTTAAATCAAACAAAAAATACTGATTTCGTAGAGAATTGCTCTGTTGTTCAAAATGATCGAGGAAATCTGATAAATAATCATGCCTCGATTTCGCAAGTTCTCATAAATTTTACTAATCATTATGATTAGGAAATAATACTCAACATTTTTACAAAACTATGTATTTTCGAAAAAATACTTAAAATTTCAGTTATTGTAATATTTAATCAATCTTAAATTCAAAATTTCAGTTATTGAATTAAATAGTTTGAAATTTTCAATAAATCGTTAGTAGTAATACAATTTTATGAAAACACTAAAGATTTTTACAAAACTACGTATATTTCGAAAATACGGGCTCCTCTGGGTGTTCTATGTTTTACCCGTTTAGTTAGTAAATTCAGTCTGAAAAGACGGTATGATGTCTATAAATTAAAAAATATGTGTTTTCATTAAATATAAAATATTTTTGCATGAAAAAATATTTGTCTCCCGCAGATTTTCATTTTTTTTTTAAACTTGCCAACATTTATCTTAGTTTTAGTCAAAATTTGTTTTTAAATAAAATTACACAAAACCTAATTAAAGTTTAATTGAAATTTGTAAACTAAATGATGAAATTATTAAATGTAAAATTATTGCACACTTTGTATTTAAAATAAACTTTTTTTTTCATAAAAAATTATGTTTGTTTTCAGTATGAGCATTTCCAGCTCAAATCAGGAATTTTTCTGGTACTTTTGTACCCGACCCTCTCCGATTTCAATGAAACTTTTTAGACATGTTATCCTAGGCCTATATAGGCCATTTTTGTGTATATGGATCCAGCTGCACTCGATAATGACATTTGAGAAGGGCGTAAGTGTTTTAAATATATTTGTATTTCGTAATTTAAATTTTGCTGTATCTCGAAGCCGTTGCATCGTATCAAAAAGTGATCAAAGACAAACTTGTAGGAAATTGGACGGGCTTACCGAAAAAAATACACTGAAAGAAAAATACACGCCATTTCTATGAGATTTCATGATTTTTAAGTTTAAAAGTGAAATTTTATGGTGATGTCACGATTTTTTTTCGTTCAAAATTTTTGAGGAAACAGCCTTAGATGTTACAAAAAGACCCACGAAAAAAGCAGGATGGTATGTCTCTCCTAAAAAAAAAACAAAAATCATTTACTAAACCTGTTTTTTTGAAAAGTGGTCTAAACGTCTAAATTTTCAAAAACCGATAGTGGGAATCGATTCCCCAGACAATTTTACATTAAAGTATTCATATTGACCATTGTCCTATGTCCAATCCTTGGGAAGATACAGCGATTTAAAAAATAAAAAAGGCTGAAAAAATGGTTTTTTTTGTGGTTTTTGGCAATTTCTATAAGACAGACTTGTTTTTTCAGTCTCGAAAATATTTTTACCGGAAAGCTCGTCCAATTTCCCATAAGTTTGCCTTGGACAGCATTTGAATTGGATGTATGGGCTTACAGATATAAGCATAATTACATTGCTTTTAACTAAAAATAGTATATTTTTTTCAGTGTGGTAGAATCCTGGATAGTAAATAAGCTTACGTAAATATTAGAACGAGTCAAACTGAAAAGCTGTCAAAGGCAAACTTATGGGAAATTGGACGAGCTTTCCGGTAAAAATATTTTCGAAACTGAAAAAAACAAGTCTGTCATATAAAAATTGCCAAAAACCACCAAAAAACCAATTTTTTCAACATTTTTATTTTTAAAATCGCTGTATCTTCCCAAGGATTGGACATAGGACAGTGGTCAATATGGAGACTTTTATGTAAAATTGTCTGGGAAATCGATTCCCACTATCGGTTTTTGAAAATTTTGACGTTTAGACCACTTTTCAAAAAAACAGGTTTAGTAAATGATTTTTGTTTTTTTTTTAGGAGAGACATACCATCCTGCATTTTTCGTGAGTCTTTTTGATACATCTAAGGTTATTTCCTCAAAAATTTTGAACGAAAAAAATCGTGACATCACCATAAAATTTCACTTTTAAACTTAAAAATCAAGAAATCTCATAGAAATGGCGTGTATTTTTCTTTCAGTGTATTTTTTTCGGAAAGCCCGTCCAATTTCCTACAAGTTTGTCTTTGACCACTTTTTGATACGATGCAACGGCTTCGAGATACAGCAATATTTAAATTACAAAATACAAAACTATTTAAATAACTTACGCCCTTCTCAAATGTCATTATCGAGTGCAACTGGCTCCATATACACAAAAACGGCTTATATAGGCCTAGGATAACATGTCTAAAAAGTTTCATTGAAATCGGAGAGGGTCGGGTACAAAAGTACCAGAAAAATTCCTGATTTGGGCTGGAATTGCTCGTATTCAAACATTTAATTTTTTAATTTTGTTTAGATTCTATTTTTTTTGGTGTTAAATGTATGCTTTTTGTATAAATATTTCACCAAATTTGTTTTTAAACTTATGAACATTTTGAAAAGAAATCAACAGATAAAACGTAACTTGTGAAGTGAGGCATATGATGTTTGAAAAAAAGTCTCCCACAAATTCGGAACGCGTACAAACTTGGAACAATTCTGTGTTATTTTGTTAAATTAAATCATAAGGATATTTTCTTTTACTATAGAAAGTGATTATTTGACTGATCCATGAATTCAAGCAAACAATCTGATTGGCCGATTGTTTACAAATTCTCATTGTGTCAATTTATTATACCGTAGCTAGTATGCTATCCTGTGACACGTCTGCTGTAAAAAGACAGGACGTATCACAATATAGCACACGGGCCATGATGTGTCTATGATTTTTGAACACTGGTGCAATTCTTAGCTGTTCTGAATTTGTGGGATGACTGTACATAATTTTACTATTTTGGCATGTAAATTAAAGCTTTTAGTCTCCTGATTTGAAACATTGCACTTGCTTATCCGACAAACTTTTTATCTTCCTCTGTAAAATCAAGTTAAAATTATAAAAATATTCATAAGTACTAATTGCACTTATTTCTTACACCCCGTTCCGGCGCAGTCCTGCAACTTCCGTACAACGCAAGAGCCTTTCCGAAACTCACCTGTAACTACGTTCTTGAAGAGTGTCTTAAAACAAGGGTAGTAAGCACTGTCGGTGAATTCAAGAATTAGTGCCATGCTGCGGATACGCTCGTGGCGCAGCTGTTCGTAGATATAGGTGAGATTTTTGAGACGGTTGTTCCAAAAGTTGATTTCTGAAGGTGGAAAAATGAATCAATTTGGGTTTGAAGTTTTTTTGGGGACTTAGTAGCAGAGAGAGGAGAGAGAGAGGCCGGCGAATACCCACCGACGGACGGTACCGGATTTTGGCCCCCGTTGAAGGCGTTCGAACTGGTCTCGAGCATAACGTCGTTCACCTGGGTGGCCCACTTGATAACAACGCCCTCGATCGCACTCTTGAGGTAGAGATTGATCGAGCATTCCGCGTTGACAACCAGCTCTTTGGCGGTTTGCACACATTTATCAACTCCGACGGGCATTGGTAGAACGGTCTGTCCACTAACTTGACCCTGGACTTGATAGACGGTACTCTTGAGGCTGTGAACCTGCTTTTGGACGTCTTGCGCGACCATTTCCGGCCATCCCTCGTGGTTGTCCGGATTGGACAGCAGCGGGACGAAGATCTCGTCGACGAGACAGGACAGCTGGTCGATCGTACGGGTGGCCAAATCTCCGACCACGAGGCAATCCTTGCAACCCTCGCGGGGTACCTCGATGGTGTTCTTCTTGACGAAATAAACTCCTGCAACGACAATCGACAATGAGTAGTGCTCTAGGAAATCCCCCTTCTGCGATAATTACCTTTGTTCTTGAGCGCCGCAATGGGAAAGCTCACGATGGGAATTAATTGTGCCGAGGGGGTAAGAATGATGATCAAAACCAGTGACGAGTGATTATCAAAGAACTCCTTCATAACTGCTTTGTGCTCCTCTCTGCAAACGCGACCAGAAGAGAAAGGATTCATTTCACCACAGATAATGACACCATTTCTTTAACAGTTCAAAGCGTTCCGCACTGTCTTACTCTTATAGCTACTCTACTTTAATACTTTGCCAGGCAATTCTCTGTGGTTTTGAAAAAAGGACGTGTTTAGCTAATGCTTTGAACATGTGGTTTTGCCATTCGATTCGATCTTTTAAAACTAAACAAATGTTTAAACAGTTCTATGATTTAAATTTAAAGACGGAAAAAGTGTAATTCCTTTCAAATTCGAAAAAAATTAAATGAATTACCAAGATTTATCATCGATTCTCATAAAAATAGGGTAGTATTAGGTTTCAAAAATCTTGGATCCAATATTTATAACGGTAACAATCAATGCTAATGAAGATTACGGATAAAATCGTTTTGGCAGAAAAATTCTGCCTTTACTATGCAATTTTTGTAAACATTTGTTCCGGTCAATCCAAATGCAAATCGAAAATATCTTTTTCTGATTAAGCAAAAAGTATGAAAGAAACTGAATAATGAACTGCATCTCTAATGGAGATGATCTCGTTAGTGTCTCCAAACCATTACCAAACTGAATCTTGATCAATTATTTGTCTTATGCAAATTGATTTAGCGTACTTTCCAGTACAGTATATAACCTGCAGTGTCTGAGCGCAAATTCAGAACAGGTAAAGTCATGGAGTTGATTGGTGTTCTTTCGAAGTTTGCTCTTATAATCGTTTTTTTGGCTCAATTATTATGCGATAAATGCCACTTCGGTTTTCATTGCCAAGTATACGTGTGAGATTGCGGTAACGGACTTAAAAGATTCAAAGTATGGAATTATTTTGGAACCAAAAGCTTTGAAATTGAAAGCACCCACTAAAGGGGTTTTTAATTGGAAGGACAAGGAACTGATCTACATCGGTTGCGGCAATGGTAAATATGAACGTTGAATGCATTTAAAAAATTTCAATTTTAATTAATAGCTATACAGACGATTCAATGCAGCAGCAAAATCAAGGCTCAAGACTTTGTTTGTAAAAAAAAAAACCACCGATTGTTAACTACATTAAAACCAAACAATCTTGCGTGCAAACGGGTTATCTATACAAAATCGGGTTTACGGTCAAATCCGATTTCATCCCGTATTATGATGTTTGCTACAACGATAAGGACTGTTCGGTGATCTACACGAGTCATCAGCTCTTGGGTGGTTCTTTCAACAAATACGGGAAAGTGCCTCGAGTAGAGAAGGAGTTTACTTCGTTTAGTTGCAAGATCAACTACCACGCTCTGTACACGCAGGAAAACCAGCGAAAAAATGCCAGAATTAGGTTGACCAAGGACAAATACCTCCAAAGGGGGCATCTTTTCCCAGACCGTGATGCTCCCGTTTACACGTGGAAACTGGCCACGTATTTGTACGGTAACTGTGCCCCAGAGTGGAGTGTAGGCTACCTTTTGGATATTTAAATTATGTTTGATATTCACAAATGTCTTCCATTTTAGACCATCAACTCTCGTGGTAACTGGTACAAGTTAGAGGAAATGGTTTCCGAGTTCGCAATTGACAAAACAAAAACGTTTGATATTTATGACGGAGTTTTGTACAACCCAGTCCAGAAAAACAAAATTTATTTGGATCAGGCTGGAGCCAAAATAGAAGTTCCTCAATGGTTTTGGAAAGTCGTCATAAACAGAAATAAAGGCGTTGTTCCTGGGTTAGCTGGAAGGAATTTCGAAGAGGAAATGATATTTTTCGTGTGCAATGACCCGTACAGTTCCCCAGCTGACACATTTTGTGTTCAAAACAAAAACAACAACAACCTGAATAATTGTGAAAATTACTCCTGGCACTTTGATGATGACGTAGTGAGAGGAAAGACTCACTGTTGCCTGCACAAAGATTTGAAAAGTGGCACGCTGCCGAAAGAGGTTATGGCGGCTTTTGGGTCTAACATGAACGGACTGTACTACTTGGATAAGAGACCGAGAAACGGATGATGGGGAAAGCATTTTGAGCAAAGAAAAAGACTTCTGTTTGAATGAAAAGCTAAATTACTCAAAAGCAGATTCGGTTACATTATTTCTATTAGGGAAAATATTTGTTACACTTCTTAAATCAATGGAAAGAGAAAAATGACTTTAATAAATAATAAATGATTCGGACCGCGTAATGATATATTTTTGTATAATTTATAAGAATAATTGTGAATTTTGACATAAATTTGCACCTTTATCAAACCTTTTTTTTTTCTAAATTGTTGCAAAAATCAGGTTAACAACATCATGAAGAAGATGGAGAAAAATCCCTTTTCCGAAAAAATACTTTTAAAGCACACGATGGCTGTACACGACAGGGCTGTGGAGTCGGAGTCGGAGTCGGAGCCGGAGTCGGTGGAGTCGGGTCTTTTTGGGGACCTGGAGTCGGAGTCGGAGTCGGAGTCGTCAAAACTCGAACAGCTGGAGTCGGAGTCGGAGCCGGAGTCGGCTAAATTTTAAGAGCTGGAGTCGGAGTCGGAGTCGGAGCCGAAGATTTCTGATAACCCGGAGTCGGAGTCGGAGCCGGAGTTATCTTAAATTCAACAAAAATATGTTTATTTTCATTGTTCAGTATTTCCTATAGAACAGCTTAATTTAAAAATATCTTATATTTTTAATTGATTTATCAGATGCCATTATGTTTTTGAAGCTTTTTATTGTGTTTAAAAAGCTCTAATTGTGTTATAATCACTAAATGATAACCTCTTACCCAAGTATGTAGTATCATAATTTAAAAATAACAAAAAAATATTGGTTATGTAGTCAGACATATCTAATTGATTCTTGAATGCTTCCTTTTGTCTATATTTATGTGCCCTCTCAATTCAAATTTGACCAAATTTCATCCAGTTATTTCTGAAAATTGTACACACACAGTCATCTTTTACCCCGATAGCATATGTCTTGGAAGTTTTAAGTTAAATTATTTTTTAGGAAAAAAATACGAGGTTCATAAAAAGATTAAAAATAGTAATTACTGTTTTTGGAAATCGAAAAAGAGTCACTGACAGTTTAACTTTTGTAACAAATAATCAACGATAATAACAATCTCTTACTTGGAATTCAACATGCGCATTTTGTTTATAACTGAGTACAAGAAAATCAAAGCGTTGCATTTAAAATAATTGAAACGAACAGAAAATATCAAAAGAAGTTGCAACAAATTTTGAAATAATCATTGATTGTTGATGTTGATGTTGATTTAAGGTAAACTATTTTGATATCGTTGCAAATTATCGTTGAACAAATCTCAAGAATTCAGTACAAAAATGAACTAATAAAAAATGTATAGAACAAAACATAGGATTTTAATTTATTTTTCAAATATTACAAAAAAAAAACAATATTTAAATTTGAGTGCTAAAAATAAGAAATATTCAAATTGTTTGATTTTTGTTAAATCAAAATATTTTCAACTGGTACGAATTTTCTCATACTGTATGTCCCACGCCAATATGACGGAAGGTGATAATCATTGCATTTCAATGTACCTTAAAAAAATGAAATATTTGTGACCTAGAAAATATTTTACTTGTGGATATTTGTTTTTTTTTTATTTTATTTTAAGATTTTTCATATATTTTGATGGAGGCGCAAGATCATTCATAAAGCTTCGTTTTAGGTTTCAAGAAGTATCGTGAACCTCCTTTTTAAAGTATATAAAAATTTAAAATTAAAATAAATTAAAAATTTCAAGGGTAAAATATTTTCCATGTCACAGATATTTGAAAAGGACATTTTAAGCGTCCTTTCCACGAAGAAATTGTTTAGATACATTGATTTGCAATAATAATCTCCTTCAGCCATGGCGTGATGTCCATGTACGTCTTAAAAAAATAAAAATTAAATGTTTCGTTTAAAATTGAGCAGTTCTCTAGGATTTCGGTCATTCGATTTTTTGTATTTTTAATCCGACTGAAACTTTTTGGTGCCTTCGGTATGCCAAAGAAGCCATTTTGCATCATTAGTTTGTCCATATAATTTTCCATACAAATTTGGCAGCTGTCCATACAAAAATGATATGTGAAAATTCAAAATCTGTATCTTTTGAAGGAATTTTTGATCGATTTGGTGTCTTCGGCAAAGTTGTAGGTATGGATATGGACTACACTGGAAAAAAATAATACACGGTAAAAAAAAATTGGTGATTTTTTTATTTAACTTTTTATCACTAAAACTTGATTTACAAAAAAACACTATTTTTAATTTTTTTTATTTTTTGATATGTTTTAGAGAACATAATATGCCAACTTTTCAGAAATTTCCAGGTTGTGCAAAAAATTATTGACCGAGTTATGAATTTTTTAATCAATACTGATTTTTTCAAAAAATCGAAATTTGGTCGTAAAAATTTTTCAACTTCATTTTTCGATGTAAAATGAAATTTGCAATCAAAAAGTACTTTAGTGAAATTTCGATAAAGTGCACCGTTTTCAAGTTATAGCCATATTTAAGTGACTTTTTTGAAAACAGTCGCAGTTTTTCAATTTTTAAAATTAGTGCACATGTTTGCCCAGTTTTGAAAAAAATATTTTTGAAAAGCTGAGAAAATTCTCTATATTTTGCTTCTTCGGACTTTGTTGATACGACCTTTAGTTGCTGAGATATTGCAATGCAAAGGTTTAAAAACAGGAAAATTGATGTTTTCTAAGTCTCACTCAAACAACCCACCATTTTCTATCGTCAATATCTCAGCAACTAATGGTCCGATTTTCAATGTTAAAATATGAAACATTTGTGAAATTTTCCGAAAAAAATATTTTCAAAATTTTCAAATCAAGACTAACATTTCAAAATGGCCAAATATTCAATATTACGCCCTTTTAAAATGTTTGTCTTGATTTGAAAATTTTGAAAATATTTTTTTCAAAAAGATCGAAAAATTTCACAAATGTTTCATATATTAACATTGAAAATCAGACCATTAGTTGCTGAGATATTGACGATAGAAAATGGTGGGTTGTTTGAGTGAGACTTAGAAAACATCAATTTTCCTGTTTTTAAACCTTTGCATTGCAATATCTCAGCAACTAAAGGTCGTATCAACAAAGTCCGAAGAAGCAAAATATAGAGAATTTTCTCAGCTTTTCAAAAATATTTTTTTCAAAACTGGGCAAACATGTGCACTAATTTTAAAAAATGAAAAACTGCGACTATTTTCAAAAAAGTCACTTAAATATGGCTATAACTTGAAAACGGTGCACTTTATCGAAATTTCACTAAAGTACTTTTGATTGCAAATTTCATTTTACATCGAAAATGAAGTTGAAAATTTTACGACCAAAATTTCGATTTTTGAAAAATCAGTATTGATTAAAAAATCATAACTCGGTCAATGATTTTTGCACAACCTGGAAATTTCTGAAAAGTTGGCATTTTATGTCCTCTAAAACATATCAAAAAATAAAAAAATAAAAATAGTGTTTTTTGTAAATCAAGTTTTAGTGATAAAAGTTAAATAAAAAATCACCAAATTTTTTTACCGTGTATTATTTTTCCAGTGTAGTCCATATCCATACCTACAACTTTGCCGAAGACACCAAATCGATCAAAAATTCCTTCAAAAGATACAGATTTTGAATTTTCACATATCATTTTGTATGGACAGCTGCCAAATTTGTATGGAAAATTATATGGACAAACTAATGATGCAAATGGCTTCTTTGGGCATACCGAAGGCACCAAAAAGTTTCAGTCGGATTAAAAAATACAAAAATTAAAATTGAAGAAAAAAGACCGATTTCGTAGAGAATTGCTCAATTGTCATTTAAAAAACAAGGTGCCTGCCACTGTGCTTATGTCAGCCTGAAAGTGAGCAAATTGAATTTTATTGTTCAATAGATCATTAAGGCCAGGTTTCTTTTAGTTATTCATTCAAAAATAACAATTTAATATTTAAATGTCGACGCTGTCGTGCTATCATGTCGCACCCGCCATTTCATTCCGAGAAAAACGCGTTTTAGTGTTTGACCTTGAATAAACAAAAACGAGAGCACGCAATGTAAACAATGATTATCACGTTTTGTTTGGTTGACCATTCAGTACGTTGCCCCGAAGTTTGGTTGAAATTGGTTGCTGGAGTCCCGAGTTATAATTACAAATGTTTACGTTAGTCTTACTTGTACGTGCGTCAAACGTATCCTGACCTGCAATCCCTTTGGCCAATTGTCGCACTTACATCAATTTTCAGGGAGTGACAAGATAGCACGACAAGATTGAAACTTCTTTCGTATGAAAAGTGACAAAAATCCGCGGAGCTTTTTTGGTTTTTATTGAATATCTCAGGATTGAAATCGAATTTTGGGGATCTGTGAAGGTCAAAAGGTGAGGCATTGTGAGCTGCACAAAATGGCGTTCTTAACTCAATTTGGCCCAAAATGCACGTACGACAAGTTAGCACGACGGCGACGATGTATTAGCTTTGAAAAATATATTTTGAAATTTGAGGTTAAGCAAATAAATCCAAATTTACTGACTAAACTGTTCTTCTCAAAATGCCTCTTAAATTGAAGATATTTTTTGATTTCTGTTTCCATAACGTATAAAATTTGTAACCTAGAAACTTTACTTTTACTTAACTTATTTTTCTTGAGAAAAACATGACGCTTAGAGAGTATTTAAATAATCCTATTTATCAATGTTTTAAAAATAATTAACTAATAATAGTTAACTAACTTTTGAAACATTTAAAAATATGTGGAGTCGGAGTCGGAGCCAACCATTTGTTGAAAGCTGGAGTCGGAGTCGGAGTCGGAGTCGGCTAGAGTTGGTAGACCGGAGTCGGAGTCGGAGCCAACCATTTGTTGAAAGCCGGAGCCGGAGTCGGAGTCGGAGTCGGAGTCGTTTGAAATATGACCCGACTCCGCAGCCCTGAGTACACGAAAACTGGTTTGAAGAATGGTCCAAATAATCACATTTTCAAAAAAATCTAATAAAAATTCTAATGGCTCGTGGAGAAATTATGCTTACCCCTTATGTATTGTTTATGTATCATTTTTTAACTTTGTAGAAAATTGATACACTCTAAAAAGTTACACTCTAAAAAGTTAGTTACAAAAAACACGATTTTTTTTAAGTTTGTTTTTGTTCTAAATGAACAAAATTACCTCACTGGCACATCCGAAAATTACTTGAAATTTCCCATAAAATTACAAGTCTCACGACAGTTGACTAACAAGAAATGGCATTGATTTAAAAACTATGTCTAAAGCTTGTTTTGATAAAAAATACATTTTTTCGGAATTTTTAGTACAAAGTAAGGCCGTTGCAAATAATTTTCAAAGTTTATGTCGCCCCCGCCCCCCTTCAAAATTGGTCTGAAATATTAGGGGGCAAAAACTTTTTGTTTCGGTCAAAATCAAATTCAATGGACTGTATTTTTACAAACTAATTTTTATTCGATTCAAAACGCGTCCGCGTTGCGCGAGTGTCAGTTCGTTCTTGTCCTTTTCGCCTTCCCTTCGTCGATCTAGTTCCGCTGCGATGCGGCAAGAAAAATTCAAGCAAGTCCCGTCACTACTCGCGGGGTAGCCACACCGTAACAAATCTTAAATCTAGTTTTCACCCAACACATTTTTTTCCAAAAAACTTCAATATGTCCATGAAAATAGAAGTCTACTCAACTGAAAACAATCTAAAATGCATTTTTCTGCATGGATATTTTGCATGTTTGGGCGTGTTTAAACATGTTTTGAATTTTCATGAAATTCCAATGTAAAGCACCACACACATTCTATTTTTCGCAAAAAATAAAATTTTCGTCAATACTAACATATTTTGGAAACTAATGACGGTAATACAACTGGACAGGTGTATAATGCATTTCAAAACACTTTTTTTCATTAAAATGTTGAAACCATGGCTCGTAATTTCAATTTTTATCCTTTTTTAAATTTTTTTGCTCCCCCCTCCCCCTCGACTTTGGTCAGAGTTGAGGGACATAAACTTCAAAAAATATTTGCAACGGCCTAAAAAACTGTGTAAATTTTGAAAATGTAATTTTGGAAGGTTGAATATTACCTCTTTTATGATGTAATTTTACCTCAATTTAGACTGAAAATGTTACATTACACCAGAAAAGTGGTAAAATTACACATTTTCAGAGGAGCAGTTCTCTACAAAATCGGTCTTTTTTCTTTAATTTTAATTTTTGTATTTTTTAATCCGGCTGAAACTTTTTTGGTGCCTTCGGTACGTATGCCCAAAGAAGCCATTTTGCATCATTAGTTCGGTCATATAATTTTCCATACAAATTTGACAGCTGTCCATACAAAAATGATATGTGAAAATTCAAAAATCTGTATCTTTTGAAGGAACATGGGCACTAATTTAAAAAAATTAAAAACTTCTACTATTTTCAAAAAAGTTACCTAAAAATGGTTATAACTTGAAAACGGTGCACTTTATCAAAAATTCACTAAAGTATTTTTTGATTGCAAATTCGATTTTACATCGAAAAATGAAATTGAAAAATTTTTGCGACCAATATTTCAATTTTTTGAAAAAATCTGTATTGATTCAAAAAATCATAACTCAGTCAAAGATTTTTTGCCCATTCTGGAAATTTCTGAAAAGTTGGCATTAATGTCCTTTAATACACATAAAAAAATAAAAAAATTAAAAATAGTGTTTTTCTGCAAATCAAGTTTTAGTGACAAAAAGTGAAATTAAAAATCACCAATTTTTTATTTACCGTGTTTTTTTCAGTGTAGTCCATATCCATATCTACAACTTTGCCGAAGACACCAACTCGATCAAAAAATTTCTTCAAAAGATACTGATTTTTGAATTTTCACATATCATTTTTGTATGGACAGCTGCCAAATTTGTATGGAAAATTATATAAACGAACTAATGATGCAGAATGGCTTCTTTGGCCATACCGAAGGCACCAAAAAAGTTTCAGCTGGATTAAAAAATACAAAAAAAATCGAATGACCGAAATCTCAGAGAATTACTCAGAGGTAAAATTACATATTTGTTCAGACAATAAAAGATGTACTGTTACCATGTAATATTATATAATATGTAATATTACCATGATTTTTACTGTGTGTGGTCTTACCGTAATCAGGAACCAAAATTATCTTCCAGAGCAAAGTTTTACGGAAATCAAAAAATGGGTCGGGAAGACTGCTGTGTGAGTTGGCGGATAATGACTCATTTCATTTGTTAAAAAAATGTCTCTTAATTTTTTAAGTTTTTGTGAATTTTGCCATATGCAAATACGGGCTATTTGTTAATTTTTTAAACTATTAATTCACCCAAAATGTCTAAAAGCACAAGTACTGTTATCTGTTATGATAAATAGCTATTCGTGTTTTGACCTGAAGCACTATTTGAAATTCATAAAAAATAATGCAGAGATTCGATGTTTATTATGCTCCATTTTGACAGAAATTTGAAAATGACGTTGTCATGATTTTTTTTTTGCAAAACAACATGTTTCGAAAAATTATATTGCTTTGCACATTTAGTTTTCGAATGAATAATGTATGGCCTACTAGTAATGAACAATAAATAAATATTTATTTAGAGTTTTTTTGTCTCGACATTTTTGCGTAGTCTAACATTAGAAAGTATGGAAATGTGTGTGCTAGTAAAAATCAAGGAAATCGTTTTTTTCAGATTCCCCAGAGAATTGCTCTACTACTTCAACAAGAAATGTAGGAAAGATTTTCGCGAGAGAGGGCTCCTTACAGCGTGACTAAACGGTGCCATTTTTCCGGCTTCAGCTTGAGCGTTTTCTGCACAAACGACCCGAGAAACTCGAACCGGGGATCCGAGTTGCTGCTTCCACTGGCTCCCTCCATGGTGCTGCTGCTGCTGGTGAGGGTGTCTTAGAGCTAGGACAACTACCACGACGACGGTGCGAAAATCTGGTGGCTAATTTATTAGCTGCTATTAACCTGCTTGGTGGTGTGTTTTTGTACTGCGGAATTAAAGGGAGAGAAGCAATAAAACACGGATCTATTAGTCATCGGGGCGCATTCATCTTTGATTTGTTTTAGGAAAATTCTTGCGAAGAAAAAGCATGTTCTAAAAACGCGTAATGACTTCTAAATATCACAATGGTTATGGTCTGGTTATGGTTTCTTCTTAATTTAGTCATATTTATTATTTTAGTTAACTTGTTGTACATCGTGAAATTGTAATGAACGAGTTAAAATTGATTCAAGTTTGCTGAAAAATCACGTTCTTGGAAAAAAACCTCTCGAAAAATCAACCTTTTGAAATATTATTTGTAATTGCTTGAAACATTGTAGCATGTCAATACGATTAAGCATACAAAAGTTTTTGTCAATAAAACTTCCTTTTATACCGTGAAAACTCGGTCTGTTTTCACACGCAACTCATCAAACAACCTCCAAACATACTGTACGCCTGGTTTGAATTCATACCAAGCAAATGTTTGGCAGGGAAAGTATATCAATTACACACATCCGATTGTTACTCAAACAGAAACATCCGCTCATTCGTTTTTCACCCCCGCAAATTAATGGCTCCAACAGGTGGCTGTTTGGTGCGGCTTTTCACCATTTGGGGGACGTTGGATGGCGAACAACGACTGGTAGGTGTGTGTGGGAAAAGGGCTATAATCACGGTCATTGATGTGATGGTGTAGAAGGGAAAACCCCCGTTCGATTTCCATATTGAATGAATGAACGAACGAATCGAGCTGCCAAAAATGGGGGTTGGGTATTGGGTATAGTAGCAGTTTCGGTTCACTGATTAATGATGACAGTAATTGGGCGGGACCAGTTTGGTTACCCTTTCGATCAACATTAGCGTCAATTGGCACGAAAAAAAGGTGTTTCGATTGTTGTGAACAAATGTAGCATGTTTTAGCTTGCGATTTGTTTTCATAAACTCTCAATAGAGATAAAATATATTATATATGATATTTCAGCACTTTTTTTATCAAGCTCAAATTTTGTGAAGCCATCTGAACCAGTAAGAATTCTGTTTTTCATCCAAATCGGTGTATAAAGGAGCTTGCGAATCATGGATCGGTTCGGATGCCGACGGATTTTCCGACGACGTGATTCCGGGTTGGTACGAAATTTCAACCAAAAAACAATTCCATCGATCCAAAGGCCCCCAATACGATGTTATATCCACTCCAAAATGTTTAACAGAATCTCAAAAAAGTGTCCACGTCCAAGTGTTGTGAATGGCCCCTATGGAATCATACTGACCGTGGTAGAGAGGTGTTCAAAGTATGTTTCCATAATATTTCGAAAAGTTTATAAAGTTAGTTGAATCGTCTGCTGGGTGCTATCTTGTGACATAGACCATTTTGGTCGAAAATGAGTTAATGACGACGTTTTGCTATACTTAACAAACACTACAAGATGCTTTATCCCGATTTTGGGAACTCGCTTTCGTTTCCCGGATATCGCAATACACACTTGTGACATAGACCAATTTATCATTAAAATGATCGTGCATACTTGTGACACGTCATACAAGTTTTTGGAAAATGTGGAAATTGTTTCTTGTTTTTTACAATTTTATGTTGATACACACTTTCTAAAGGCAATGCAATCTTTTGTTTTTGAAAATATACTGATTAAGTCGGTTAAACTATTGATTTAAGCCTATTTTATTTTGTATGGGAATTCTGTGCACCATTGTGACACGTTGTACAATTTATCTACTATCAAAACACACTTGTGACACGTGCTTTTCAGATTTTTGTTTACATAATGTACTGTATCTTTTGGCTGGTGTAAACACATTAGTTGAAACTTGGAGGGTTTGTTAAGCGATAGTATACGAACCGAATGCTTCAAATAGTTTGGCTCTATCATTCATAGTTTTGAAAATATTTATCATCAAACATTAAAAATCGATTTTCTCGAATAGTCTTTGTCACAATATAGCACACAACAGACAAAGTATCAGTAATTAAGAAATTGATGATTAATATATTTATTTTAATATTATCAAAGTGTACACGACACTCCATGAAAATGTATTTAAAACGGAATGCATTTTCGGATTCTTTTCCACTATAGGAGAAGATGAAATTAGGTTGTGAATTATCAATTTTATCGTTTTTGAAACACAATTCGAAGAAATTTCCAAATTTATAGGCATTTCCAGTAGAACAATTTCACATAAAATGTGAAAAGTTTTGACTCGTGCTTCTAATTCAGTTTAAAAATACAATATGAATTGATATTTTTTTTAAATAAATCTAGTTTTAAAATAAACATTTGAACACTTTAAAAATAACATTTGAACACTTTATATTTGATTTAAACAAAAAAATAAATAAATAAAAAACAATGACTATCAAAGTCAACCCGGAATTCAAAATAAGAATTTTTTACTATGTTTTAACCTGTTTTAACACATTATTGAAAAACTATTTTCCAAAAATAGTGCTTACCAGTTGGAAAATATTCCAAAAATAAATTGAATTGCTTTTCTTATGGTTTGCTTTTCGAAAAAATGTGTGCCTTGCATTCATGAAAACCTCTCGTAAAACCCACAATTTTAATATTTTTTATTTGAATCTGTGGGCAGAGATGGAAATTCTTTTATGGATTCACAAATTAGTGGTCAAAACAATTTTTAAGAGGTATTTTTTCAACTATTGTACAGATAACACTTTCAAATTCAAAGAATTCAATTTCAAACCTTAAGCTTGCGCCATCAACAGCTTGTACCCAAATTTTGAAACATTTTCAAAATTTATTTACACGGTTATAGTAGAGCAATTCCAGCCCAAAACAGGAATTTTTTAGGTACTTTTTTCTCGACCCTCTCCGATTTCAATGAAACTTTGTAGACATGTTATCCTAGGCATATATAAGCCATTTTTGTGTATATGAAGCCAGTTACACTCGATAATGACATTTGAGAAGGGCGTAAGTGTTTTAAATATTTTTGTATTTCGTAATTTAAATATTGCTGTATCTCGAAGCCGTGGCATCGTTTCAAAAAGTGGTCAAAGACAAACTTGTAGGAAATTTGACGGGCTTTCCGAAAAAAAATACACTGAAAGAAAAAAAAAACACTCCACTTGTATGAGATTTTTTGATTTTTAAGTTTAAAAGTCAAATTTGAAGGTGAGACCACGATTTTTTTTCGCTCAAAATTTTTGTGAAAATAGCCTAAGATGTTACAAAAAGACTCACGACAAATGCAGGATGGAGCAACTCACCTAAAAAAATACAAAAATCATTAACTGAAACTGTTTTTTTGAAAAGTGCTCTAAACGTCAAAATTTTCAAACACCGAATAAGGGAATCGATTCTCCAGACAGGTTACATAAAAGTCTCCATATTGACCATTGTCCTAAGTCCAATCCTTGTGAAGTTACAGCGGTTTTAAAAATAAAAATGTTGAAAAAGTAGGTTTTTTGATGGTTTTTTGGCGATTTCTGTATGACAGACTTGATTTTTCAGTCTCGAAAATATTTTTACCGGAAAGCTCGTCCAATTTCCCATAAGTTTGCCTTTGATCACATTTCAATTGGATGTATGGGCTTACAGATATAAGCTAATTAAATTGCTCATAACTGAAAACATAATATTTTTCCAGTGTAGTATAGTAACCTGGATGGTAACAAAAACCATCAACAAAACTATTTTTTCAACATTTTTATTTTTAAAACCGCTGTAATTTCACAACGATTGGACTTAGAACAATGGTCAATATGGAGACTTTTATGTAAAATTGTCTGGAGAATCGATTCCCGTATTCGGTTTTTGAAAATTTTGACGTTTGAGCACTTTTCAAAAAAAAAGTTTCAGTACATGATTTTTGTATTTTTTTAGGTGAGTTGCTCCATCCTGCATTTTTCGTGAGTCTTTTTGTAACATCTTAGACTATTTTCACAAAAATTTTGAGCGATAAAAAATCGTGGGCTCACCTTCAAATTTGACTTTTAAACTTAAAAATCAAGGAAAGCCCGTCAAATTTCCTACAAGTTTGTCTTTGACCACTTTTTGATACGATGCAACGGCTTCGAGATACAGCAATATTTTAAATTACGAAATACAAAAATATTTAAAACACTTACGCCCTTCTCAAATGTCATTATCGAGTGTAACTGGCTCCATATACATAAAAATGGCTTATATAAGCCTAGGATAACATGTCCACAAAGTTTCATTGAAATCGGAGAGGGTCGGGTACAACCGATTCCCTATTTGACATGGAATTGCTCAGTAACAAAAATGACTTTTTGGCGGGCATTCAGGGGTTTGTTCCAGTGGGCATACTGAGCCCAAATCCCAAATATGAGCTTGATTGGACGTAACAGGAGCTGGCACTCCACCTTTCAATTTTAAATGGGATTCAGCCCGTAAAAAATATTTTTTTCAAAAATGTCCCTTTTTGAGGCATTTTGGTCACCAAAGCGTTTATTTTCAACATTATTGGCGTGTAGGCCAGATCCTTGCGCATCTTTTGGTATATATAACGTTGAAGTTTGAAGCACCCTGGAGCTCGGTACAGACCTTCAAAGTTTGGCTTTTTTTTTTTCGAAAAATCGTCCCCGGTAAAAAAGATATGCGTCGCAACTCGCGACGCCCGAGACGCCATTTGATTTTGCTGGGACCAATTTTTCGAAAAAAATGCTAAACTTTGAAGGTCTGGTCCGAGCTTTATCCGTTTCGTATTTTCTCGCCATGTCAATCCTCCGGACACCTAGCTTTAATCTAAACAATTTGATTTGAAATTAGTTCTGCATTTTTCCGTGTTTATGTAAAAGTATTCCAGCTAGATTTTTTTTTTATCCGTTTCGTATTTTTATTTGCATTGTGAAGCAAATCATATCAATAAACCGTTCCAGTTACAGCTCCTCCATAAAGAAAGCAAACACAGCACTCGGCGAGCCGTTTAATCGGAACAAACAAAGTCCTGCCAGAGCCCGACATCGAAAACTTTGGCTCGCGCCAACATCATGCAACATCTGCCTGCAAACAAACATTGCCAATTTATGTTGGGTTCGCGTGCGCAACCGACTGACTCGTGGCACGCAAACTGATATCGGCCCCCAAAAAGTTGGTCGAGTTTGTCAATCAAGCTTTATAAAAATAAATAAATCGATTCGATCCCCAGCCGAGCGATGTTTTGAAGGTTGACTCTTTTTGCGACTTAGGTTTGGACGGCCGCCATCTTGGAAAATTGAAAATTTTGTGAAAATTTCGGATTTTTCGATGTTTTTGTGATATTTTACAATGTTTTCGGGTGTTTTTGTGTAATAATCCAATTTCTCGAGATGATGAGTGATAATCCAGAGGTGTGGGTAATCCAGTTTGAGGGTAATCCAAGGTATAATCCAATTTGTCGACATAATCCAGGGTTTTCGACAAAAGTGATATTTTCTTGTGGGTTTGTTAATCATTCTTCGTCATTTAACTGATTCTAAAGTTTTCCGTTACAATTTCCCGCTTTTTCAACGTTTTTCAGACTATTGCGCATTAAGGTGGTTACGTAACCCACATGAAATACCTAAGAAATACGGTTTTCAACAAGATTAACGATACTTTGGTAACACTTTGCATTGTTCTACGCTATATCACAATAGTTTTATCACTTTTAAGTAACTTCAGAAGATTTTTCCTGCTTTTCAAAGCCCGCGACCGAACCCGGCACGGGTCTGTTCCGATTAAAATCTGTCCGAAGACTGTTCGCCAAACTTGCACGAAGTGACATCGCAGGGGCTTTCGCGTGCGGGACTTTATTTATGAACATTATTTTTCATAAATAAAAGCTCCGGTATCTATGGCAGTGATATAGTTCCGTTTCGTTCTGTCCCATGGATTCGCGTTCGGAAAGACTTTAGCGTTACCAGATGTCGAGCGAGGGGAAACGTACAATTTTGCACGTGGAAATTTAACGAGGTTTGTTCCTTGTGAACAAAACCCTGTTCCAGTTAAGCACTAATCTTTGATTTTCAATAAAGTTACAATTAAACAAAAAAAAAAGGGTTCCAAGTTGAATTTGAAAAATGTTTTATATAATATCTCACTTCGTCGTGATCGTGCTATCTTGTCGCACGCAGCTCTCAATGCCTCAGCTTTTGACCTTCTCAGTTCATCGAAATTCGATTTCAATCCTGAGATATTCAACAAAAACCAGATATCTCTGTGCATTTTTGTCACTGTTAATATGCATGAAGTTTCGATCCGATCGTGATATTCTTTAAGTGCGACAACTGGGCTTTCTCGGGACTCCGTTAACCATTTTCAACCAAACTTAGTGACACTTCGCAGAATTGTCAGCCTAACAAAACGTGTTTGTTATTGTTTACATTGCACAGTGGTCCAGATCGCAAAATTAAGTGAAAAATTGACTTTCCGAAAAATGATGAAGAGTTGTTGCAAATGGAAAGAGGCAACTTTTGGTTTAGTTGAAGATTAGGGTGGTTCATGATCAGGGCGATTTTGAAAATTTAACTTTTCAGGATTATTTTTGGGAACTTTTTGTCTGCTAAAAAGTTGATGGGCTTGTCAATCCCTGGGTGCTGAAAAGACAGAATGCGTAACGTGATTTTTTAAAACTCCCAACTGCTCCCCACTAATACAACTACACTACAGCTGTAAACATAAACAAAGTAGAAGGCTATGTTCAAGCTCAAGCGTGACATATTTTTTGCTGCTGATGTGAATTGTTTTGAAACATTTTGGATCTGTTGATGTTAAAGTTTTCGCTGAAAAATTAAGTGCTTCGCGCTTTTTTTCTTCGTAGACTAAATGATGGGAGGCCAAAAGAGGCATTTTTGTTTTCCACGTGATGAAAAAACAGAATAAATTATAGATCGATCACAGTACTTGCCACTTCTTGGTAGCGTTTTGCGAACAGTAAATTGGTTCCGCTTTGACAGTTCAAAATTGAGGCCGCTTTGCGAACCACTTTTCTGCACCCAGGTCAATCCTAGCAACTTTGCGAAAGTCACCAAAATTTTATCTCGCAATCTAGGCTTTCTACGAGCAAATTGAGTAAATTGAGCAAATTGAACAAATCTTCAAAAATCAGTTTTTTAACGTAGCAATTCAGGGTTGAGTTTTAGAGAAAATTGATGTAAAGGGCACTTTTAGAGCTATAAAAAACAAACATTTTTGTTTTTTGACAAGTCAATTAGGACTTAAGGGTCAGAAGTTACAGCATTGTTTAGGTAAAAAGATGCAATTTTAAAGCTTAAATATCTCAAAAAAGCGCAGGCCAAATTATAAGCGTCAGGCTGCACTCGAAAGATGAGATTCAGCATTAAAAACGCATAAAAAATATCAGGGGTGTTTATCTTTAAACTCGAGATATCTTCATTTGAAAATGTCTGATTTTCAAGGGAAAATTGCATGGGACCACCCTAACGAAATTTGAAATTTTCCAACTATATGTTCTTACATGGAGCAATTCCATACTGTTGTGCCCGACCCTCCCGATTTCAATGAAACTTTGTAGACATGTTATCCTAGGCCTATATAAGCCATTTTTGTCTATATGAAGCCAATTGTACTCGAAAATAACATTTAGAAGGGTGTAAGTTATTTAAATATTTTTGTATTTTGCAATTTAAAAATTACTGTATCTCGAAGCCGTTGCATCGTATCAAAAAGTGGTCAAAGACAAATTTGTAGGAAATTGGACGGGCTTTCTGAAAAAAATATCCTGAAATAAAAATACAAGCCACTTCTATGAGATTTATGAATGTTTAAGCTTAATGGTAAAATTTTGAGGTGATGTTACGATTTTTTTTTGTTCAAAATTTTTGAGGAAATAGTCTAAGATTTTACGAAAAGACTCACGAAAAATGCAGGATGGTATGTCTCTCCTAAGAAAAATACAAAAATCATTTAATAAACCTGTGTTTTTGAAAAGTGGTCTAAACGTCAAAACTTTTAAAACCCGATAGTGGAATCGATTTGCCAGACAATTTTACATAACAGTCACAATATTGACCATTGTCCTATGTCCATTCCTTGTGAAGATACAGCGGTTTAAAAAAAAATGTTGAAAAAATAGGTTTTCGGTGGTTGTTGGCAATTTTTATATGACAGACTAGATTTTTCTGTCTTGTATATATTTTTACCGGGAAGCTCGTCCAATTTCCTATAAGTTTGTCTTTGACAGCATTTTAATTGGATATATGGGCTTACAGATATAAGCTTAATTACAATGCTCATAACTGAAATTAGAATATTTTTTTCAGTGTGGTTGAAATCTGGATTTTTCAGAAAGCCCGTCCAATTTCCTACAAGTTTGCCTTTGACCACTTCGAGTTGTCCTCTTCACACATAAAAATGCCTAAATTTTATAAAAAAAAGTCTGGTAACACTAGCGAAAATCCCCAACATTTTTAATGCAGCAACAGAAGCAGCAGCAGCAGTGATATCGGTCGAGTGGTTCGCGTTTGTTTAGTCGATGTCGTCAGCCTTGAGCTGTTGCATGGAGTTGTGATGGAAAGGCGCAAAGTGTTCCTCCCGCCCAAATATTCCGACCGAGTTGCAACCCGAGGGGGGCGCCAAGTTTCCATTTCGTTCCGTTCTGGTCCCTCCCGGAAGGGTTATGAATGAAAAGCGCGCAAAATAACTTTTGTTTTCGCATTGCTGGTTTTCGTTTTTTTGTGACCTGCATTCCAAAGTTTTCGTCTACCTGTTCAACAAGTGGCCGGAATGCCACTGGGGTTGAGCAGCGGCGAAAAAGGAGGTTGTTTTTTTGGCATGACAAGCTGGAAAATATACCTTGCTTGAGGTTATTAGATTTGTTATCCATGACAGAATTGCATGACTGGGATTTTCCTTCAGGATGAAATATGACTTGGTTTGAGAATGTCTTTCATTTAACTGATTTTTTATTAGCGTAATAGCTTTACGATTTTGATTTGTTGCATGGAATTTATTGAATCTTTTCTACATTTTTCACAAATATTTATGTATAGTTAGAATCGATGGAAATATAATATCAATTTAATCTGTCTTCCCTAGTTAATTCCAGCTCAGTAGTCTTCATTTTTCTTTGTTTATGTTTATCTCTACAGACAGGCCCACCTGTAATGAACTGCATTGAACGATAGATGGAAAATGGAATAATAATAGGGCCAGTAATTGCTTTCATCACATGGCTGCACGGTGCCGCATCATCCCACCTGGGTTTCAAAGTTCCAAGTACAAGTGGTTCAATTTCCTCGTTCATTAGTTTTCGAAATTGAATTTCAGCAGTTGCTAGGAGTTTCTCCTTCAATTATACCACTAAGTGGACATTGTTAAAATCTTTTCAATAGCCTTTTATTTTACCGTCTTGGCCTTCGTCAGAATCAATTAAAGTAAAATTGAACTCTGCAAATAGTGCATTCTACGCTCAATTTTAAGAAGCTCACCGGTTCCGCCCCACCCTAGGCAAATTTTCCCCTACAATGATGCTGATTTGATAGTTTTCGCATATTGTTGGAAACTTTATCGTTTCAGTTGTTTCCACTATACTGCGGTTTGAATGGCAAACTTTGTGCCGCCAGTTTACTGCACACAATCGGAAGGACCTCCGAGAGATGGGGCAAGTTTCTGCTAAATTTGAAGCACTACTGCAAAGCTGATGGTACACCGAGTGCTGGCAGTAAAACTTTTAGCATCGTTCATGCTCTGATTGCGATTGTGATAGCAGCAGCAGCAGCAGATGCTTTTGAGGGAGAGAACCATCTTGTCCTTGCATCCATTATTTATTTATATGCGCTGGAGAGAGCGCTTGCTTGCAACAATGATGCAACGAAAAGCTCGAATCATGTGGAGTCAGCTCGAAATATTGTTTATTGCTCTGTTTTTGGTTGGCAGGGAACTTATTAGATTTGCATTCGCTGTATTATGGATTTACTTTGGAACAAAATTTGGTTTGATTGTGTTAATGTTGAATTTACAACCAAATTAAGTATGGCGTACTTAATAGATGGAGCCTGATTGAACTAAAGGTTCCAAAGTTAATTTTCATTTAAAATGCATTTAGGGCCAGAGATCATTTAAACTAAATGAACGGAAAATGATATTTTTTATTTTGCAACGATATCATTTAAAATTTGATTTAATCATATTTTTTTAGCAATCCTTTATTTTCGAACTTTTATCATTAAATTCGTCCCCGTTTTTGTTAAATGTTGAAGGTTGTATTTTCTTAATATTTCATCACCACCATTTTAACCGCCATCTTGAATTTTAAAGTTTCAAATCACTTCGAGTAGTTAAAGGGTCATACGGTAAACTAAATATATATTCATAATTTATGGTTAGGGCTCATGCATTTACCACGTGGCCTCCAAATTTGAAATTTAATTTTTTGTATGGAGTGTGGTTTTTGCCATGAATGATATTTTTTTAAATATTAAAAGTGAGATCATTATGATTTCAGATGTCGGCTTTTCAAAAATAAGTACGATTACGGAAATCACTACAATGAAAACTTCACTTTTATTCTTTTTTTATTTATTATTATCTGTATCTAAGAAGCTAGAAGACAAATCTTCAATGTTCATAAACAAATTTGAATGTTTTTTTTCTAGGATCTCTTTAAATTAAAAATATTTACGGAAATGGTCTGTCATGGTATCTTTGGCATAGACACTTTGATACTTAATTAAGAATTGAAAATTTCACTGAGAGTAAAACTTTAAGAGGCTGCATTTCGAAAACGAAAACTTTTTCTAAAATTTTGTTAGGTATTTCTGGTGCAACATTTGAAAAGTGCGCTAAACCATTTTGACAACAAATTAAGAGGCAAGAAATAACTAGATAAGAATACTAAATTATAAACACAATCTTTAAAAACTATAATAAAAGTAACACAAAACGTGTTACGTCTCTTTACGATCTGTGATGGCAAAATTATAAAAATAGCCCAATCGATTGAAAATGACAAAACAATCCTTAAACTTGCATTGAACAATGTATTTCCATTCCATTTAATGTATTATTTGTATGCAATCGTTTTTACAAGGTTTTCAACAACAAAATTGATGTTCTCCAAAAATATCCTTTGGGCCCGGGGATTTCAGGAATATTTTGAAAGGGAGGGAAACAAAAACTTATTTTTTCTGAAGAGGCTTAACCAATTTACACACTTAAATTTATTTAACCGATTCGGTAGTTCAAAATCGGTAAAGTTTAAATCAGTAAACCGTCTGTCAAAATGAACAAAAAATTACCGATAATCGGTAGTAAGATTAACAATGATGCACTTACTTACCAAATTTCGGTAATATTTTACCAAATTCGGTAGTTTTTTCAGCAGCTGAAAAATCGGGAAATAAAAAATCTAAATGAGTATGCCTAAGACAACAAACTAATATTTCCTTCCCGAGATACTGATTTTCGACTATTTACTTTTCATAGTTGGACAGCATCCAAATTTGTATGGAGACATGTATGGGCGAACCATTGCTGCGAAATTTTGTCTTTCTCTACAGAGTAATTTTTCAGAAATTCGCATTTTTTTTCTAAATTTTTAATCATGTATTTTTTGATTTGAATGAAACTTTATACATGCATTCCCTATGCCCAAAAGAAGCCATATTGCAATGGTTTTTCCATACAAGGTTCCATACAATTTTGCGGGCTGGTCATACAAAATGGGCAGGTATCTCGAGAAGGGATTTTCTGATCGGTGTGGTGTAGAGTTCACAAATCCTCATTTTTACATGCTGTTTTTTTTATCGGATTCTGTATTTCAGCAACTACTGGTTCAATCTTCAATGCCTTGAAAAAATGTCATCGGAAATTGTATGGTACATATTTCCAGAGATGGTCAGGCTTGGTCATGTCTTCCAAAGTTATTTCTTTTCATAATTCATTTTGTAGTGGCATGAAATTGTAATACCGGGAAATTTGAATGAATCAAAAATTATTGTGATCCTGCTACTGAATAATAATTTGCAACAAAACTGTATAAAACTGCTTCTTTAATGGTCAAAATAAATGTAAGGATCAATTAATGGCTTGATGGCTTGTAAAAATCATACAAAATCATGCAGAAATTATGTAGCTAGTTAAACATTACATAATCATTGAATTTACCTTACAAATCTTACTTCTCGTGCTGTTTTCCTTGAATCACTATTTCATGAAACCAGTTTAAGTGTTTTCAAATATTTGAAGCGAGTCTTTGAAATATGTTTTTAAAGATTTTTTATGGTTATATCAACCCTTTTACGCCTTTGGTAGCTCTTTTTCTTAATAAATTTTTAACTTCAAGCTGATATTTCTTTTGATAATATTAATAATATCGATTCAATTTTCATCAAATTTGGAACGGTAAACAAAACCGTTAAAAAATCTCAATCTTGATCTTTGCCGGATGGGGTATAATATTTTTAAAAGATATAACAACATTTTGCTTTAAAAAAGGTTTCCAAAAGATAAATTTAATTTCTTTCCATAATAGCGTATATTTTGTTGCCCAACAAATAAGCAAGAATTATTTCTAATTAAGAATGCTTCAGAAATAAATATTATGAAAAATAAACCTTGGCATGAAATTCATAGACGAGCTGATAGTTCAATATTAACAGTAGATTATAATTAACAAGATCAAATTAGTTTCTCTCATTATTTTTTCGTGGATTTCGGGAATTCCTGGGAAATGTACAAAATTCCCGGGAAACGGGAAATATATTTTTTCGGGAAATCCCGGGAATTTCCGGGACTTTTTTCCCGGGTCGGGAGATTGGATTAGAGGACACTCAGAAAAAAATAACAAAATTTAAATTTTAATACGCTGTACTTCAACAACTAGCACTCCGATAAATAAAGTCAAAAAAGGTAAATTGCTAGATATATTTTTAGCTTTTTGAAAATATATGCTTTTCCTTCATGAAATATTTTAAATTGCAAAACCTGGTCATTTTTCGAAAAAAAAAATCATCTTACAATGCCTAAATCATAAAAACTATGCACTTTATCCAAAAATGTGTGCATTTATTTTTGATTGTTTTGTTTCATTGTTTCATCCAAATGGAAAAAAATGCAGAGAAAGTCGATTTGCGAAAACTTAGAGAATTATTGATAGGAAAGACCCACAAAGTTTCAGCCGAATCCTAAAATACAAATGTTTTGCCTTTCTTACTAAAGAAAGGTATAGGTTTTACTTTGAGCCTGGACGTCATTTTCATCTTCGTAAATATGTCGATTCAGCATGAATTTTAATCGGAAAAATCGTCAAAAAATCACACTGCATCGATTTTTGACGCAAGTTGTCAAGTTGAGCTTCGAATACTGGCGCGAGAATGCTGGCGCATCTATTTTTTGGCTCGACTTATACTCGTTTTGTAGTAGCTTGTCTACCGATGTTTCCTACAACGTGTAAGATATCGTAGCTTTTCGTTTTCTTTTGCCCTATGCGTTTTTGCATAACTGTCCAATGTTTATGCAAAAACTTTTGTGACATAGGACATTCATCCGGCTACAATCAATTTGTTTCCCGTGCGCTCCTAAAATCGCCTAAATGTAGACTTCATTTGTCGTAAGTTTATTTAACAGGGTTCATTGGATTGCAATAGGAGCTTTCTAAGCTTTTCATCGTTTATATCGTTTTCAAAGTTTTCAATGCTGGTGACGCCAATGGCTTTCTACTTAAGGTAGTCGCGATTGAGTGTGTAGTGGTGCGGTTTTAAAAATAGCAATTTCTGCGGCACACGCGGTTCACTTGTAGGGGAAATATACCCATTTTAATCACTCCAAGCCGTTCGACCAATTATCATCACTTTTGCCGTTTTCCGCTATTAAATCAACTTTTTCAAGTGTATCAACAATGGAGAGTTGTTTGCTCACTTTTATTTGAGCTATTTATTACTTTGGACCTCGGTTTTTCTTTACGCCTGCTTTGTTCGGTACGATGGTACGATGAACCAAAATACCAACACACAAAAGGGCTCGACCGAAGCTAGAAAACCAAAACCGCGGTATGCGTTGTCACTGACGCATGGGAAGTTTGCTATGCTCGCGTTTGTCATAAACTTTTGTTTGATTAAGAATATGTACGATTACAAATATTCTTTTGGTGAAAATAGCGTTTTTTATTTCTTTTCGAAAGCATATCATTTATAATACTTTGCTTTCATCATTAGACTTTCTTTTTTTCTGACGTTATAAATAAACAAAGTCGTTGTTATGAATTTAAAGAAGAAGTTCTACTATTGTTATATTCTTTAGTAAGAAAGGCTCTATCTCACCCCAGGTGGGATTAAATCGGGTTTTTTTTGGGTTTTCGTGGCAAATAGCGCAACTGTTACAGACCATGACATTCAAAATTACGAGCTGTGAAATTGATCAGAGTGAATAAATTACTCATGAGTTTCAGAAAGTGACTACTTTTATACTATTTCAAAGTAATAAATAGCTCAAATAATTGAGCAAGCAACTCTCTGATGGAAAACGGCAAAAGTGACGAAAATAGGTCGAAAAGCTTAGTATGACGAAAATGGGCATATTTCCCCTTCCCTACTTTTAGCATCAAACGAGATTCGAAGCCAAGTTCGAAGCCTTTTTTCACCCAATTTTCATTCCTTTCGCTGAGACCAGGTGGGCTCCCATCGCCACCTACCGGAAGAAATCAAAGTTTCCCCCTTGCTGGCGATCAGAATGTTGATTTAGGACTGGGAAAAGTTTTCCGAGGTCTTTTCATCGGTGTGTGTGTGTGTTCCTATAGGTAAACAGGATTTGGGAAAGCTTTGCCAAAAAAGGGGGTTAATGTCAACGGAATTCTTTGTGGTTCCGGGGGGCTCTGTGGGATTTTCGCTCTATCCTTATTGACAGTGTTTATTTTATTTGCTTTCGAATGTAAGCTAATGTAAGGTTGGTTGGATTCCTTTGAGATGGAATTTTGGGATTGTTTTGGAATGTTTGTGGTTGGCCAAATGCTTTTAGAAGATTGACTTGGTTGGAGCGTAGTAACCCATGGATTCGGACAAAATGTCGGCTGTGGACGGTATCAAACTTGAACTTCAAAAACTGAAAGAGAGCTTGAATCAAGCGGAAAGTGAAAATCTCAGACTGAAGGTTAATTATGAGTTTTTTTTTTAAAGATTTAAACTGATATTTACAGCGTTTTTTTTTTTAAAGGAATTACTTAAAGAGATGGCTCTGGCTAAGCAAACTCTCGCAAATGAGTTGTGGGGAGCTCAATCAGAGAATGCAAAACTAACGAAAAAGCTTAGCAAGCAAAAGTATGGTTGGGACATTTTTATGAATAGCTTGTTTATAATACTTTGTCAGACATATATTTACAGTTCACGCTAAAACGCAATCCATCGAGATGAATCGAATAGGAAAAACGCTCGAAGGATTACAGGTTGTTTAACAATGCATTTTCCACCAAGTGCACATGTTCTAGTTTTAATTCTCCCCTCGTCAGAACTCGTTACGAACGTCCAACCGGCAGATGGCTCGTCACATGCAACGCTGCTCCAACGTCCGGTCCCGGCTGGGGACGATTTTCCTGCGGATGTGGTCGACCAAGCAGTGGCACCTGGGCGCCCGGAACCGGTACCAGCGGATGTGCCTTCAGTTTGCCGAGTACGTGCGGGAACAGAACCGCTACCTGCAGGCCACGGTCGACGCCAAGCTCAGCGTCGAGAGCATCGCCAGCTGCCACCGGCAGTATCTGAACCTGTTGACACGATGCTCGCAGCTACTGCACGAAAACATGGGTCTGCGGTTGCTGGCGGTTCGGGCACGGGACGAGTCGTCCGCTGGAGTCCGGTCGAGGCTATCCTTGCAACAGGTGGTTTGGAATTTGTGTTAATTTTTGATGAAATTACTCATTTGATTTCCTTTTTTAAGAGCGTCGATTCTAATCCTGACGAAAATAATTTTGGAAGCGTCTCTAAAATTCTTGTCAAGAAGCGTTCCAGCTCTATCTAGATAAAACAGTAACCACTTTTCTATTGTGAATGATGTAAGTTATCTTGTACCGCAGTACCGAACGAAGCAAATACACACGAAATAGATGGAGTTTATTCGGCAGTCAACATTATTACGTACAAACACAGTACATGTAAATTAGCGTCCTAATCAGAGCGGAAAGTTTCCCGTACACACCAGCAGCGAGTGAGAGGCGGAAACTTTTGCCACATTTCGTCATGGAACCGGGGAAAAGTGCCTGTGGGTGGTTGCTTACCATGAAATATTGTGCGGCATGTGTGTGCTATAGTTCCAGATGATACACGCAACGCCAATGCTGCTGGAGTGGAGCTTTGAGCAGAACACGTACATGCTGCCACCGGGAAAGCCACTAATGATGAACTTTACTAACTCAATTTCTAGCATGTTGTTTTTACTGGGCGCATATTAATTGAACGGTTTCATGGATACTTTGGGGAGCACTCGTGGGTGGTGTTTTTGAAGTTACTAAAACAAGCAATTTGGGGAAACTTCCTGAATTAATCAGACATGAAAAATCAGACAACACTGTTAAATTGAAAATATAACTAGGAATATAACCAATCAGATGTACCTAAAAACCAATCCGATGTACCTGTACTTTAAAATTTCCAAATTCTACGGGATTTTTTCAAACCAAATCATCAAATTTCGTTAAAATTTCACAGGACTCTGAAAAAAATCTAAAATATTTTGTAAAGGCCTGATATTTTAAATAAAAATTAATATTCTGAAGCTAAATTCCATATATATTACATTTGGGATGAGGTGCATCTTTTATGACAGAAAAAATGTGTAATTTTACCACTTTTCTTGTGTAATGGCACTTTTTCAGTCAAAATTAATTTAAGTATTCATAGTTGATTCATAGCATTCGTTTGATTAGTTATAATGTTGTAACAATTTCGTTTTAATTTTTGTTTTCCTTTCAATTCTTCAAATAGTTTGTATCATGCTTTTTAATTACTTATATAATATATGCATAAAAAGGTATTGTGAGCTAAACAAATTGATAAATTTTCTTATTAAGCACTCATTTAATCCTTTCAGGCTTGAATTTTATAAAAATATTGTTTAGTCAATGGTGGGATTATGACCAAACGAAAATTATAAGCTAGTTTTGGGAAATTTCATGTTTGGGTCACAAAGAAAATAAATTATGGTAATTTTCATCAGGGACCAGTTTCTGGTGAATTTTCATCAGGTTCACATTTTTACACATTTTTTAGGTAAAATTACTCAAATAGAAGTTATATTCAACCAGCCCAATTTTCTACCTTCTAAATTATTTTTTTTCTGTGCATAATATTAATTTTGATATTTATATATTGTATGACCTATCAGGCCTGAAAGGGTTAAGAAGAATTGATAAATTATAGGTATTGCTTGGGACTTCTCAGAAATAACTGCCCGTGGATATTTGTCAATCATTGAAGAAACGACTTTTGTAAAAATCATGATTTTTGCTCCGGATGGTGGAGAGTGTTCCATTGCATCATCTAAAACTTGAATTTCACTAAAATAATGTTAAGATTGGCATACATGTCTTAGATAACAAATATGCCATCTATTGAGCTATGGTAACATTTGGTTTTAATTAAATTGAAAGTGCTGCCAATTATTCGAAAAGACATGTTGATAAACTGTGGATAAAAAAGTGCAAGAGATTATGTTACATAGATCAATATGCAAAAGAATTGAGCAAAAGCTCTGTTTTATTTTAACCATTTTTTTAAGTCCAGGTATGTTTAAAAATGAATGAATGAATGAAATTTTATCAGCTTTTTAAAAATATTTTATTTTTGCAGGGGTGCATTTTTGATTGCAAATTTAGTTTTGCATTTAAAATAACTTTTGAAATTTTGATTGAGTTAAAAAAAATTAAACCAGATTTTGCACATATTAATAATTTTTAATTTAAAAAATACATATTTGGGGGGTTCAACTTTTAGCGATTAAGGTCAAATAAAAAAAGTGAAATTCTTTGTTTGTACCTGATTTATTTTGTTTCTGAAAAGTCTAATCTTTTCTTTAGATACAGATTTTTTAATTTTCACATGCCCATTTTGCCGAAAAATTGTATAGAGCAAAAAAAATAAACAAAACAAATGACGCAAAATGGCTTCTTTTGATATAGAATGTATGGCTAATTTTCGATCAAATCAAATAAAACAAAAAAAAAATCGATTTGCTAAACCGTAGAGAATTACTCATAAGCATTTCCATCTTTTCGAGTGTGTAGTGTGGCTCCCTGATTTTGGCAAGTGACATAAACAAAAAAACATCAGCATTATGTATAGAATCTAAAAAGAATTTGAATCAAATTAAACTAAAACTCCAAATAAAGATAGAAGCAAAAACCTCGAAGGGACTCAAAACCACAAACTTTCATTGACCCTTTTTTTTTGCTATATCTTTCCGAAATCCTGTTTACCCAACACCGTTGACAAAACCGGACAAAACTTTTCTCGACCCTAAATAAACATTCCTAAGGAGAACTTTGATATTCTCGGGAAGGTAATTGGAGTCATCTGGTGAAAAGAGTCAAAGTGAAAAATTCGTAATTAATTTTTAATTTTAAATTTTGTTGTAAACTCTATAACAAAATAACAATTTTATTTAATTTCCAAGTTTCATCGGTATTCTAAAAATGTATTATCTAGAGAAAATGTTTTCCTTTTCTTCACCTAACATCCTAAGAGAGAAATCTATTTGGATTTTACATATCAAAATTCCGACTGAAACTATTGCCACAACCTACCTCTCCCTTGGATCTTCCGAACATAGCCACATTGTGGTTTTGGTTAGCCTTTTAACTTTCTGCCACATTGATCTGCTGAATACCTTGCCATGACATTGAATTATCACCACATTATTGATTTCAATTATCGGATTCATTTTGTTGACCTTGATTTGAGGCGTTGTTTATCTCAGAATAAATTGATATTTACCTTGGAGAGAAGTGGTCATTCCTTCATGAATAACAAATTTCCGGCAAAACGAATACCATTTGCTGCTCATCTGAAGCTAACGATTCGTGATTACTAATGCTTCTTTTGGTCCGATAAATTGAATCCCTCCCGGAGGACATGTACACTGAGCTTTCGTCAGGAGAGCAAAGACGATTGATCGAAATCCGATTAGAGTACCGGAAGTGACAAAGCAGAAATAGATGAAGTTACTGCCATAGGGGGGGAAGCCATCCTGCTTATCGTGAGGATTTCTCCGAAGCTTGGTCAAATGGGTAAACATCAGGTGGATTGCTTTAGTTCAGAGAATCCTTAGTCTCCCATACGAAAGTAAATGGCTAGTAATTGCCTGGGTTGTGACTGCCTGTCCTAACCCTTTGCACCTTGTTGATAGCTATCCTAAGGTGGACTCATCACAGCTATATAGGTAATTGTCGGAAGAAGTAAACAGGTACAGTGTTTCCAAAAAGAAATAACAGAGAAAATGTCACAAAAAGTTCTTAAGTTTTCCTTAAAAGATTTTTAACAATTTTATAAAGAAAAAATGTTTGCATAGAGATAAAATCACTTGTTTTCAAAATAGCAAAATATGTTGCAAATAGGTTATTGTTGTCATAGGAATTTGAGAAATCAAGGAAATCCAATACGAATTGTGGAAATGATGAAAACATAAAAGATGTTTTATGTTCAATCTCAGGCTATGGAATACCATGTGCCAAAGACGAATGTCCCTTTGATGACCACTGACTGCTGCTAACTACGCCGCGTTGAACCATATGTAAGACGAAAGACTAAACCCAATCAAACAAGCAATGAAGCCAATAATGGGATTATATTAGAACGTGAGCCGAGTGCTGCAGAAATGAGATTCATCTACCAGAACATTGGCCCATGTCATGAAAGGAACTGGACCTGGTTTACACGAGGGGAATGTGATATGTCTACGTGGCTATATTTGTCGGGCAATCGATATGAATAATGGGTAGGAATTGAAAGGATAATTGAAGTTGAAGTCGAAAGGTCAGACGTAAATCGTCACGCCAACGTTGGACCTTCAATTAAGACTCTGAAACTTCTGCATTGGTCAGCAGAAAAAGGCAATCTCCAAGCAGAGCGGAAATTAAATATCACACCAAGAGTAAAAACTTCCCTCGTTCGGAATATTCAATTGTGATGCACCAACCAGGAAGGCTGGCTGCAACATCGGAGGAGCGGGCAAAAGTTTCCATTTCCGAGCCATTTCCTCCCGGGTTTTTGGCCGGTGGAGGACACGTGACCCCGCAAGGCGCACGGTGAACACAAATACGCAAAATTGGCAAATTTATGCATAATCCATTTGCATAAAAGCCCCGATTTGCATCGCGCGTTGCTGGTTTTTCAACTTCAGGAGCCGACCTACCCAGTTTATTTACATTTTCCAGCTTCTGTGGGGCAGGTATTATTTGGCGCTTTTATGTTCTTTTCCCCACCCCACCACCCCAGCCCTGATGGCTTAGCTTTTGTAAACTTTACCATCGTCAAGTACTATTAAAATTCAAATTTGCGCTCGTTCATTTCACTTTCCGTCACACCGTTGAACGTCGTACCTCCTTGGTCGACCAACGTCATCGTCTTCGTCTTCATCGTGAATGTGCTCGGACCATGGACAAAAGTTCTGGCTCTGCCAATGACTTTGTACCTACCATAGGAACCAGTTTGTACTCCTTTCCATATTCTTCTACGGAAGAGGTGGTGGTTCCGGTGGAAAACTGAACAGCAGCTTTGTTCGCTGGAGTGAAAATGTTCAATGAAATTTTGAATAACTGATTTTGATAAAATAGTGTAATTTCGAATGAATTGAAAATGAGTAATTCTGACATCAAACAACAGAACCTAATTAACTAACAGTATTGATATCCATCAAAACATTATCAATTTTAAAACAACATCACATACTTCTTATTGATAAAATTGTGAGCACTTCTATTGATTGACACTACTTTTTTCACCATTGCAATGGATTGCAAATCGGGAAAATTTAATTACAGTCCAGACTATATTAGCCAAAGTTTCGATTATTTAAAGTTTCGATTATTCGAAGTTTCGATTATTCGAAGGTTTGTATGAGACTTCGGATAATCGAAAGACGAACAAAAAACGTGTTTTTTGTTTTTTTGTTTTTAATATCAAATTCGATTTCTGCGACCCCATCTTAGTCAAATATGAATAGTTGTTTGCCTATTAAACAATAAATGCATTTTTCAATATTTCGTCACTTAATGAAAAAGTTCAGATTTGTGTATAGGATCTAATAAAAAAGCTTAAAAATGATAGAAAATTTTACATTTTTTAACAGATTTGGCAAATCATCGACTTATTTATTTAGAAAACGTGGATTTGGAATGCATTTCAAAACTTTATTTGTTTCTTATTTTCGTTGGAACACTCCTAAGTTTTTTTTTTATAACCAATTATGGGACCTCAAATTTGAAATTAAAATTTAAAACAAAACCATGAAGTAAATATTTATCGTGTCATTGTGATAAGATTTCTTCAAAAAATTAAATTAAGCCTGAAATTTATTTTTTGTGTCCTCTTTTTGAATTCAACCAGGGCTGACATCAACTTCAGAAAGGTCGAGTTATTTCGACAAATATTGAAAAATCAGGTTTTTCCATAAAATGTATGCTGTAATGTTAAATTCTCTGGAAACATCTCAAATTAATCCAACTTACCTTACCACTTCTGTTCACACCAACTTTAACCTAAGTTGGAAAAAAGTCCAACCCCCAGGGAAAAAAACTCGTCTGGAAGAAGATACCGACTTTAAAGTTGAGGGGCGTTCATTATAAATTCATTATAAAAACTCAACTGGTGACGACCACTTCAAACACTTGTCCTTCGCTTTGCGGGTGACACTGCACGGGGAAGTTATTCGTGCTGATTGAAATTAGTTAAGAGGAAAATTGCTTTTGAATTAGTTTTTTTTGTGGTGCTCTTTTTATCCTTTGAACTAAAGGTGAATGGTTGGCTTGAGAGGAAGATTATAATTAATATCCAGGTGTTGATTAAAAGATTTTTGTGGAGGAGTTTTGGACAAACGAGTCAGAAATTTTATTTGATTTGACAAATAAAAGAAAAACGATTTTTTTTTTATTTATAAAAAAACATTCCCATCATTAAAACAAACTAATTTCATCACATCCACATTAAATAGCACCAATGTAAAACGCGTAAACTTCAAGCTTTATCCGATGGATTTTCCGACTCTCCACTACGCTTTTCAACCCAGCAATGTTGCGAGCTAACTTTGGTTTGGTTTGGTTTGGCTTGGCACAAGCAAACAACCAGAGCTGGCAGTGCTTTGCCAAACAAGTGGCAGCTGCCTTTCTGGCTGACCCTGGTTAGGAGTTGTCCATAGGCGACGTAGATTAATATTTTGAGTTTGTTTTTTTCTGGCCATGGAAAGTTAAAAATACCAAATGGCTAAAATAGCATGCTGTTTCCAACGTAGGTCATGCATGACCCCTTTCCAGCTTCTCGTAGATCCTTTTTTGTGGCACTTAACGAAAAAAAAAACCCGTAAAAATGATAGCCGCATTGTGTGGGAAGTTGATTGCCGAGGTTGGATATTACTTTCTCGCACTAAACCTTCCATTTTATGACCCGCAACTGTCCGTGCATCTCTACAATAGAAGAAAGGGTTTAAAAGCAGACCTTAAGTGACCTGCGGACGAGCATTGTTTGGTGGGCTGTCATCAGAGGGCACTTCTACGCGTCCTTTTTAGAGATGATACAACGTGGGTGGTCCAATCTATCTAGTATCAAGCTTAAGGGGCAAATAAATCAACAGAATTTTCTCTATTAGCGTTTGAATCGATCCAATTTGAAGCGATTCGACTTTTGTGGTTCAAGTCACGCACAGACGTCCATTTGTTAAGGAAATATTATCAGCCAATCGAGATCGAGAGACCTCCACCTTAACCATTGTGACCCCCAAAAGTCCTCAAATTCTCGCAGAGGCCACAAAGTTCATCACTTTGTCATGTTTCAAGTCCTTTCACGTCGTGGCAATTTGCATGTATTCCATATTCAAATTGATTCTTCACGTCAGTCACGGGACGCGGGTCGGGAAAATAAAAAAAATATTCTCCTGTACAAGGGAAAGAGCTCAAAAGACGCCGGGAAAACATTTTCAATAAAGTTTCAATAAAGCGGTAGACCACATCAGCGTCAGCATCCGCCGAGTAGACGCGTAGATGAACTCTGCAAGAAGAATCTTCGAATGATTTGGAGTAGCAACAGTGAAGAATGTTCGTGTGGTTTAAACTCACATTCACCTACTCAAAGTAGAACTTTCCCGAGCAGTCGCACAAAATTCTTCTTGTAACCATTATTAAATAACTTAGCCATCCCAGCACTCAATCCGGATAAGTTGAACATTCTGTGATGTAAAAAGTTAACTTTAGGGTAGTCCGTGAGTTGACAAGTCGTCTAAGGACACCCTAGCCAGCCATGGAAAGTGCCCTCACCCTAAGCAGTCGGTGAAGAAAGCCAGGGCAAACGCTATTTGGCAGAATAATTGGATCACTTTCATATTCTGCCTCTTCCGTACTTCATATCCTGGGGCTTGTGTTCAGTTCGCATTCATACGCAGATGTACCTGTTAGTGTGATGCTTTCTTCTCGCAATCGTTTATTTCTCAGAATTTTAAAAATGATTCGTTCTATCTGTTTTCACTCGACATTTGTATAATGCACCTTGTTCCTAACAGTTAATTTTGTTAAAAAATTGTTATTAATGAAATTGAAACGTAGAAGTGTGAAAAACTGAGTTTGGAGCACATCAGCATGCACGTCTACTGCTGATTAGTTGTTTAGATTTTCGCAAACTATTTCGCGCTTTTTAAATTTGTATTTTTTTATGGTTACCTATGTATAAAAGCAATTTTGCATCATTAGTTTTTTCCATACAAGTGTCCATTCAATTTGGCGGGCTGGTCATACAAACTGGGTACGAAAATATTGGAAAATCTGTAACTTAAAAGAAATTTTCTTGTCAATTTGGTGTCTTCGGCAATGTAGGTATCAAGTCCTATTCAGAAAAAAATAGTTAAGTAGACGGTTTTTTTTGCCGATTTTAAATATTTTTTTTTCAAAAAAAAAAGAAAACAATTTCCTACAATCTGTTTTTTTATAATTTGTTTTTTATATGCTTTAGGGTACAAAAAAAAACACAACTTTTGAGCCATAGAAAAGCTTTTTTTGAATTTTTTAAATGATGTTTTTCGAAAAAAAAAATCAGTCAACACGTTTTTTTGACTTCAGTTTTATTGTAAAATCAAATTCTCAATCAAAAAGTACTTTACAGATTTATTGATAAAGTGCACAGATATAGCCACTTAAAGATTAATTTTAACTGAAAAATTGTGTCCACTATTTTACAAAAAAAAAAAAAAAAAAAAAAACGGGGATTTTTCAGTTAATATTAAACTTTAAGTAGATATATATTGAAAATTGTGCACTTTATCAAGAAATCTGTAAATGTTGCGTACCCTAAAACATATCAAAATTTCAAATTAAAAAAAAACAAGAATTTCAGGAAATATTTTTTTTGAAAAGAAAGTTAACTTAAAAATCGGCAATACCTACGACTTTGCGGAAGACACCGATAAACTCGATAAAAAAAATCCTTGAAAAGTTACAGATATTCGAATATTTATATACCATTTTTGTATGAACAGCTGTCAAAATTGTATGGAGATTTGTATGGGATAACCTATGACACAAAATGGCTTTTTCGATCGAAAGGAAGGCCTACAAAGTTTGAGCCAAATAAAAAATACAAAAAATAAAAATCGTCGAAATCGGCTTCGTAGAAAATTGCTTATCTCGATTTTCTGATCGATTTGGTGCCTTCGGTAAAGTTGTAGGTATTTATGAAAGCTATTCAGAAGTTACACTCTTTATATTTTTTTTTACTAAAATTTTAATTCCCAAAATACGATTTTTCTAATTTTCAAATGATATGTTTTAAGGGACTCAAAAAGACATATTTTAAGCCATAGTGAATTTCTGCAAAAAATCGTTGAAAAATATCGAAAACGTAGTATACCGATTCTTCGGCTCCTTTTCAAAAAAAATCCAAGTTTTTTTCAGCGTTTTGGCTGTAGTGGCAAAATTAAAGAAAAACCCTCCAATGTTGTTACATATTTGGAAGATAATTGATTTTCCTACAAAGAAATATCATGCAGAATGAGCCATATAGTACCTGTGCTTACCCTGAAGAAAAAATGTAGCGTGACGGGACAACATCGTAAAACTGGACTTTTAAAAGGCACACTTCAAAAATCGCTACAATTTTGCCAGTTTGATTTTAAAAAAACTTTTGCTCTTCTACACATTATCAAAAATTAAAAAAAACTAATCTTTTGCTCCTTGAACTGAAAGAATTGGTTGTAATTTGAGTTTTTGTCAGCTATTTCTTTTCGTGACGGGACAACGAAAGGAGTAGATTTATGAAAAACTCCTCTCACGTTCAATGGCTTGCAGACCTAATTTGGTCAATATTCTTGGCTTTTAAGGTACATAAGAAAACACATTCAAAGCACATTGCAATTATTGCATCATAATAAAAATGATTTTTTTCATATTAAAAATCACATTGAAAATTGAAAAATATGACATTTTGGTGTAGCTTCGCTAAGAATCGGTCAGTATAATATTTTTAAAGAAATTCTTGCGAAATAGTAAATTTGATTTTCAATCGAAAATTTCACTGCCAATTTATTAAATAGTGCACCATTTTGTAGTTCTGGTTACTTTTAGGTTATAATTTTCAGAAATTTTATCATTAAAAAAAACTTTATGAAGGAAAGAAACCCCTGAAAAAATATTATCATAATGCTGAGAAAATTTCCTACAATTTTGAATATCAGACAGTTAGTTTCTGATGTACAGCCGCACAAAGAATTCGAATCAATTTCCTTAATTTTAAAATTTGGTCTAAATGCGGAAAACTATCTATTTGTAGACCTTTTTAAATGTTAAAAAAGTTTGTAGATATTCTGCCTTTCGTAGAATCTCAATTTATACAATTTTCTGAAAAAAATATTACGTCAAGAAATCACTCCGCAGCACCCAGTGCAGAATGCCTCCCCATCGCGTGGACCGTACTGAGGCTACTGTGCTCAGAATAAAAATACGACCGAGCACGGTTAGCCTCACTGGCAGCGTGTGTGTCTTGCCAAGACCAGTCGATTCCCGCGGGGCAAATGATGTTATACTTCAGCCGGCGCGTCGACTTTTTGTGATGCTGAAATCAAAAGAAAGTGGTCTTCGCACATAAAACGTTCAAACATGATCCACTTATGCTCCTGTAGCCCTTAATATTTAAGGGCACAGCTACTTGTTTACGCGCTACCACCTATTATCTCTTTCAAGTGACTTTTTATTTTTAGCTGGATTGTGATTTGATTGAATTTAAAAAAAATGTTCCATTCCTTCAATTTTCAAACAGTTTTAGTGGAGACGCAGGGTATTTAAAACACTCTCAGTACAAATATTTGTTCAGTACAAAGGAAAACTTTTTCTATTGATGCTGAATGGCACGTAGACATTGTGGTACAACCTGCGTGACCACCAGATGATTGCACGTTTGTGGAACATTATGCCTCGCAGGTTGCAGTAAGTGACACAAAGTCTAGCGGTTCCGTCCGGAATACCAATGAGGACATCCTGCCAGTGGGGGTTGTCCCAAGAAAATATATACGGACCGACGGACCATCATAACAGGAGGCAAACAGAATCCAGATCAGGATGATTGGATTAACCTTCATCAGCCAGCTTTGGGCGACCCCTAGGGCGACTCTAGATCGGCTTTCTGTCGATGGGAAATAAAGGTGGTGTGAGCTGCGAAATCAGGTTTCGTAAGATATTACGTCAGTTATCAGAACTCACGTGGAAAACTTAATCAGAACTACAAAAAAACATGAGCCACACGTCACACTAAGTTTTGCCCAATTTCTGCGAAGAAGTCAGTCACACGCAAACTTGGCTTCGTTTAAATGTCACTCAACGTTGGAGGGCTAATGAAGTGGAAACAGTCCCGCGTTGATTGCTGTGTAGATCCCAAATATTAGATACATCCACGACGTCACTTGCATTAACGAAGAAGGAACAGCAACAGGTACGAACAAACCTCACCTCTCCGACTTTCAAGAATTTCATGTCTGATTGATTCCGAAACAGCGTGTAGCTAGGGCAAATTAAGCTTCGATAGCGTGTTAAAAAGGTACCTTTTAAGAGTCATGTTCGGAGTGTGTTACTATGTGTTACGTGCCTTTGATTTGGGGATGGATTTCCAGGAATCGTCTTACCGCTGCTGGATGTGAAGTAAATTCTCATCCTTCAAGCTAAGTACACCTCGATCCATCTGGTGTTTGCTTTACTCAATGGAAATTGCCCTTCCTGGAAAAACCTACTCGCGTTCTGAGATTTGCGTTTTTGAGGGTAACCATAAGGAGCTATAGAAATGATTTAATTTAGCTGAAAATGTTGGTGTTTTTATATGATTTGTTGGGGCACACATATAATATGAACATTTTATGAATTGCTTCTCTTATACAGTATTTTTTATAATCACCGAAGAAAAATGTTGGTTGCAATTTGTACTCTTGTTTGGAGAGTTTAACCCCTTCCCGCCCAGAGCAAAATCGGGATTTTTTACGTTTTTCAACATTACTCGTAATTGGGTCGACCAAATTAGATGAAATTTTAAGGGTTCTAAGTTAACATCTATATATATAAAAAATTTCGACGGTTTTGTTCGAACGCGAATCAGTCCAATACGGAGCGTCGGATCGAGGTGCTCTTTTTTGCGTTGGGTTCGTATAAGTCCAAGGAAGGTTCTTACGCCAAAAAGTGACAACTTTGGCCACTCTGGAACCGATTCCGGAGCATCGGCAAATTGTATGGGAATAGTTGCGCAAAATCAAATTTTGATCACAGGAGGCTGAATAAGCAAACAAGCTAAAAACGTCAAGAAAGCAAAAAGGGCAAGACGAAGTTTGCCGGGAAAAGCTTGTTATATATAAACTAAGCTGCCTTAAACCAGATTGAAAAAATGCATGGTTGCAGAGAAATTAAATTTTGAAGACAAAAATTTGTGATGCTCTGGAGTAACCATGGGCGTTAGAGGGTTAAATACCCTAACTTGTAGGATTCACCGAATGGAGTTTAATCTGAAAATTAATAATCTAAATTGGTTTGCTAAAAATTGATAAAATTACTACCTATTTAGTAAGATTTGGTGACCTTCACTGTGTTAAAGTGGTCCAAAAATTGTCAATTTCGTCGATTTTCGCAAAAAAACACATTTTTCAAAAAAAAATATAACTCCCGCCGTAATGTTGCTGCCGAGTTTTGATTTTAAAAAAAGTTTCTTTTTTAAATAATAGAAATTGCGCCGTTTTTAAGATACAGCAACTTTAAATTGATTTTAACTGATTAAAAAAAAATACAATTGAAAAAATCCATATCAGAAAATATCTTTTTCTTAGAAAAGTTTCCTTAGTTTCCTTTAAATTTCATCTAAGAAACCTTGAATTTAATACACTATGGTAGCTAAGGTACAGCGGAGAATTGAAGTTTTTAAAGTTTCATCCAACCAGCCCCCTAATGCAAATATCTCAGCAACAATTCGATGCCTCTGTGCTCTCTTGTTCTAAGCTTGCTGATTTTCCTATCTAGTTAGCATAAGCATTGCTAATGATTATAATAATTCAATTCACAATGATTACAAATAAAACCAATAAAACATGAAATTTTGTGCTCTCTTTGACAAAAATATTTGGAAAATATTGAAAACAGTACTAACATTTCAAATGGTGTAATATTAAATAATCGGCCCCTTTTAAAATGTTGGCCTTGATCTCAAAATTATCAAAATATGTTTTTTCGCATAGATAAGAAAATTTTACAAATGTTTTTTTTTTAAACAATGAAAATTGGACCATAAGTTGGTGAGATACGGAACCACTTTTTCAAAAAACATAACTCGGTGGCAAAATGTTGGTCCGTAGATACTTCTCTATGGTTCAACAGTGTCAAAAGTGTGATATTGGGAAATTGTTGAGAAAATTCATGGACTAAGTTTCATCAAAATTTTGAAAAATATAATAAAATGTCAATTTTTACTTAAAAAGTTTATTTTTTTTAATTTTATTTAACTAATTTACATAATTTTGATGTGTTTAAGAGAATAACATCATCATAACCAATTCTGGACAGCAACATTTCCTCCGCAGAAGGTTCACCACGAAAGGCTGCTGGTTGGTAAACTAAAGTACGTGCTCGCAGTGGACCAGTTTGTAGCCGGATGAATGGATAGCTCGTCTCGTTGGCCTCAGACTGACGGCCTCGGTGACCTGTGGAACCGCGCCACCCAGATGATGGTGGAAATTTCCTTTGTGGCCTCTCTTCTCTATTCGATGTGTTCTTTTTTTCACCCAGGACTACGAACTCGGAAACGTGTGTGTGTACAAACATCAACTGGGGGCGAATGTGGGTGGGACGGCTCTTTTATGTTGCATTCGCAGTGTTGAAGAGGGCCATTTGGATTCTGGCTCCTCGGGGGTGAAAGAAGCAAAAGTACACAATGGATTGTTGTTGATGTTGGAAGGACTGAAGTTGGATTGTTGTTTGCCTTCCTGCCTCTCTGTGACTTGGGGGAACCTTCTGTTGGTCGCACCGACATCACGAGAACGGAAGTGAATTTATGTCTATTACATCTGTGGAGGGGAAATTTCGCTGCCCCACATGAATCTAGGTTAGTAGCGCTCTGACGGGGTGAATTTAATGTGGCTTGTGATATTTTATGGGACAACTTGAAGTTAAGTATGTGATGACAGTGCTGTAATTATTAAGGTGAGTGAAATGTAGGGTTGCTAATGAAACTTCAACTACATCCGAAAGCAGAAATCATTTTAAAAGTTGCTGTTGAATTGATTGAATAAATTGCGGAGGTTCTTTTTTTGTTCATTTTTAGCAAAACTCAATGTTAATTTTTCAATTGACGTTTTTCTTTATTTTTCTACAGCAGCTTTGCCACTTATTTATTGTACGACAAGATTTGGAAAAAAAATAAATAATACAAAACACTAGAATCTTAACTGGCTTCCTATCTTTGCCTTTGATTGTTAGGTTTATTTTGTTGTTGTTTCATTTCTTGATGTTTTGGTTTACTTTGCTGTTTTGTTTGTTACACACTTTTTTTTCATACATTTTTCATGCAGCTACAATATTTTGCATTTGTTGTTAATCCTTACGAAAGTCCGTGTCCTCCTTTTCATTCAACACGTTGTTTTCTTTTTTGAGTATGTGTCTGAGTGTTTCTTCTCTGTAGGTACTCTTGAGTTGGGGGAGGGTGAAAGTTACGCTAGTAGAAATGCTTGCTCTGGGATGCTCTGGGTGGGAAAAAGTTACTCTTCACTGATGATTATGATGGCGATCTTAACCGCGGCGATGCACTGCACAACACAGGTAAGGTAGATTTTTGTGGTTTGCTAGGCAGGTGTATGTGGCAAAAAGGGTGGGTGTCTTTGTGTGCAAAAGCAGATTCTGCTCAGGGGGACCAACACCTGGGGCCTCGGTCCTGGGTGAGTCCTGGCTGTTTGTGTTGTGTGTACGTGTTGTACCTGTTTGTTTTCGTCACTTTCTTTCTCCTCGTGCTCGTTACAGTGTCACACTTAAAGTGAGTAGGTACAAGTTTCTTTACCGTTGACAATTGTGTCTTCAAACATTTTTGTTTTTCTAGCTTAAGAGTGCTTGAACTTTGCACGAAAATAATGAACTATTTCATTGTGTCTATTTTTTGCCCACATTCTTGACATGCAAACATGCTCGACGTATACTTAATAGGTCATCTGGGTTTTTTTAACGTTATAGAAGTTGTCTGTTACTGCAAATGTGATCGCTCTTTCGTACTCACGATGTTCATTTTCTCAAAATATTATTTCAAAGTGTCATAACTCTTTTTTAAAGGTATGTAAAGGGAAAATCAACGGTTGATTATTTTTGGTATCTACATCACATGAATAATCTGTTGAAATAATATTGAATTTGTTGTGCATCGTACATTGTGGAATTGGATGATTCAAAAAAATTATATTTAAATTCAATTCAAATAAAAAATATCATTCTATAATATCAACTGTTTATGATAAGTAACCCGATATTTTTAAATTGCTAAATCAATAGTTTCGGAATCTATTTAGTAAATAATAATAATAATAAATATGGAGAGGCATGGTTGTTTTAAGACTAGACTGAAATCGATCAACCATGTCAAATAAAGTTAGGCTCCAAACAAGAAGTAGGATTAAACACAGGAGTATTTCGCCCGAACTTCGGAAATTTATTTTATTTGTATATTTTGATTCATCTAAGACATAGAAGGGGGCTTTTCCAATGACCAACATTTTCAAAAATTACCCTTCTGAAATGTTAGTCTTGATTCCAAAGTTTATAGATATTTTTTTCCAAGAACATTATAACTTAGGCGAATTTTCTGAACTTATCGAGAAAAAATATTTTTAAAAGGTGGCACTCATGAACATTTTTTTTTAATAAAAACTGTTTTTTATACAGTCCAGACTCGATTATCCGAATTCGCGTTTAACATCAAATTCGGAATGGTTGACTGCCTATTAAATTCAAAATTGCATTTTTTTTCAATATTTCATCATCGCCATTTTGACCGCCATCTTGGGTTTAAAAATTCTAAATCCCTTTAGAGTAGTTCATTGGTCATACTTAAGCTCGACATTCAAAAATAAGACATCGAAAAAAAAAATAATTTGTGATTCGATTATCCGAAGTGAAATATTGCCAAGTCATTCGGATAATCGAGTCTAGACTGTAGTAAAAATCAAATTTTAAATGGTGATATCTTGAAAATGGCGCACTGAATAATAAAAAAATAAAGCACTTTTCGACTGCAAATTTATTTTTTTTATGTAAAATCAATATTTATTCCAAAAAACAACATGTAAATCGAAAATATTTTTTTTGATAAAATTTACTGTTTTCAAGTGATAGCCACCTTTGGGTATTTCAAGGTAAACGGCCCATGTTCGCATAAATGTCTCATATGCAAAAACAGCAAGCTGAGAAAAACGCACTTGAAGTTTGTCCCTCACATAAGGCTACGTGTTAAGTTTTCGCGAAAAAAACTGGATTTCCTCCTGATTTTTAGAACAAAGTACTGGACGTTATAGGTTTTTTTTCTGAAAGAGCAAACCAAACTGCATCAATGACTCAAAAGCTACGAAAATGCATATGGGACATTTATGCGATCAGGGGCAGTAAAGCACATTCTTATTATATTTCTGGAGCAACATTTGAAAAGGGCGCATAAGCATTCTGACAGCTAGAACTATTTTGCAAATTCCAAAACAACAGGTAACTATTTAACAAAACTCGCTACGTTAGATGGTAGCTGAGAAGGCCAGCTATTGTTTAACACATCGAGTTTTGTGAAAATGTTACCTGTTGGCTCGGAATTTGCAAAATAGTTCTAGATGTCAAAATGCTTATCCGCCCTTTTCTCGTGTTGCTCCAGATTTGAATGGCTTAGAAAATCTATATACAGTCGACTCTCTGGTTGTCAATATCCAAGGGACCGTCGAGGAGAGAATCATCAGTTTACAGAACGATGCAAAATGAAGACTCGATTGAAAATATTTTTTTCTTGATACCCAGCTATGGGAGAGAATCATGGCAACGTCCATCAAACAAAAACAAACTAATGTCAAACACCCTTCAGAGCATCGTTTCTCAAAGAGAAATGTCTATGCAAGCCATGAGAAAGTGAAATTATTGACAACCGGAAGAGATTTTTAACCCTTTCGAGCCTGATGGGTCATATATGACCCAAATATCAAAATTTCCAAAACTAGCCTATAATTTTCGTATGGTCATAAGAATCATTTTCCCATCATTGACTAAAAAAATATTTTTTTGAAAATTCAGGCCTGAAAGGGTTAAAGCAAACAGAATCCAAGGGACCGTCGAGGAAGAGATCCTTCAAGCAAAGGAAAATATCGAGGAATGAAGATAATTGAAGTATGCGATTGAAGGGACTGAAGAATCATCGATAGATGGAGAATTATTGATATCGAGAAGATCGACAGCCAGAGAGTCGACTGTATATAAAAAAAATCGATTGTTTTGTTCGAACGCGAATCAGTTCAATACGGAGCGTCGGATCGAGGTGCTCTCTGTTGCGTTGGATTCGTATAAGCCCAAGGAAGGTTTATACGCTAACTAATTGACACTTTGGCCACTTTGGAACCGATTCCGGAGCATCGGCAAATTGTATGGAAAAAGATACGCAAAATAAAATTTTGATCACAGGAGGCTGAATAAGCAAAAAAAGCAAAATACGTCAACAAACGAAAAAAAGGCAGAACGAAGTGTGGCGGGTAAGGCTTGTTCACTATAACTTTCTCTCTGAAGCTTCAAAATTAGAACAATGAATTTCTCTAAGCGTAACCTAATACGCCTGAATTTTAAACTGACGATATCTCGGAAACTATTGGTCCGATTTTCAATGTTAAAAATTGAAACATATGTGATATTTTTTTGATCTATGCAATCAAAATAACTTTAAAATTTTAATATTAAGTTTAACTTTTTGAAAGATCTAGAAATGATAGTTTGTCTATTTTCATATTTCAGACCAAATAATTTTTTTTAAAATATTTTCGTATAAAAGATCAGAGAATTTCGCAAATGTTTCAAGTTTTAACATTGAAAATTAGACCAACAGTTTCCTAGATTACAGGATAATTAGATGAAATTCATTTTCATCGATACGAATTCCTGTGAGGCTGTATTTCAGAAACTAATTGCCCATATTTTTCAGAGGTGTTTTTCTTCAAGAATTATTTTTTAAAACTCAAAAATCTAAAAATAGCTATAATTTGAAAACTGTTTGTTCCAGCAATGGGGAAAAATATTTAGCATTGCTGCCTTTTTTTTGAATAAAGAGTTTCAAAACACTTCTAAGATTAACTGACCAATGCTCTCAATTTATGAACTCTTTTTAAATAGTGTTTTTGATTTAGCTGTTGAATTCTTTCAGAATATTTAAAAATAAATTCTCTGATTTGATGGCATTGATCTGATCATAAAAGTTTTGTAAAAAATACATTCTTTGGGGTCGAAAAATTAAAGATCGCGTGTAATACATCCATCAAAAAAGTCCAGAGGTTATGTTTGAGTTAGCAACACAACGTAATTGCATTACAATCGTACTTCCCATGTTCCCATTTCTTGAAATAGTGCGGTCTTGATTGAAGAATTACAAACGTTTCAATAGTTCACGGAAGGATTGTGAATCACCACATAAACTGACTCCGACAAATTGATCGATGATTATGTTGAGAAAAGGAACATCTTCATGCACACTTGTGCTCACGTTCATACACACACATACATCCACACAACCGCACAACCACATTCTTTGTTTGCATATCATCAGAAATTACACGTATTGCTGCCGCCGGAAGGATGCTCTCAGCTTCTGAGTGGTGTAGCAAGCAAAAGGTTGGTAGTCCTACGTTGGATCTTAGATTTTGTTGTGAAGTTTATTTTCTGTTTAATTATGGCAGGTTTTTAATACTTAGCTGTTACAATTTGCCTAATCACTTTACTTTTGAACAAAATTTACAGAAATTAACAGGAATGACGTCATCTTAAAACCTTCATAGAACCAACATAGCACTTCCAACCCTAACCTCAATTCCATCACATCATGTTGCCTTGCTTCTCTTTCTGTCCCACCGCTCGTCGTAATAAATCTATCTCACTCACTTATTGTTTCCGGTCGCACTACAGCACTACAACAGGCTGCGCTGCCCTACTGACACTACACTACACTCTGGATCCGTTCTAGATCTTGTCGTCGAAGGGGGTCTTGACAAAGTACGTCGTCAGGATGCCCTTTCCCTTCACCGGGATGGGGCCTCGGCACTCGCACGAATATCCGGCCGCCATCAGCACCTTCGCCGTGTTCTCGGTGGTCTGTGGGAAGAGAGGGATAAAAGATGATAATGTTGTGTGAGGATAGTAAGTAGAACAACGGGAAACAGAAGGTCATTAAAGGGGGAGCAATTATTGAAAATTGTTTTCTACAGGAGAAATCTAGAGTATTTTTTTCTTCTTCATGGGTTTCATACGCTGCCCTTTATTTCATTAGGGCACATAACTTTTTTTTAAACAAGAGCGTATCCCTCTCACACCGTATGTAAACTGTAATTTGAGTGAAAGAGATACAATCTTGTTTACAAAAGTTATGTGCTTTTTTTAATGTTAGGCGCCATATAGTTCTCCAGAGATTTGATCATTCATCCCGTCTTAATGGCTTCTAATAATCAGGGTAAATGTTTCACGGATAGATCCTGTAAGCAAATCCAGTAACTCTGTGTTGTTGAATTCGACAACATGGAAATGTTTCCAAAATCGTCAACATTTTTTTCGATTTCGCTGCAATGTTTTCAAAATGTTGTTGTTCAAAATCGAAAAAAATGATGACGATTTTGGAAACATTTCTATGTTGTCGAACTAACCAACAGTTACCGGTATTGTTTACATGATTTCTATTCGTGTTCTTTATGATAATTGAAATACAAGGTTTTGATAGGACTATTTATTCACATATTTATTATTTAAATAAATCAACTGTACCAAAATGGATATAAAGAGTTTCTTTAACTATAAAGCTCAGCTTCCACTGTGCTTTTAAGGGTTATGTTTTTTTGACAATATTTATGTTTAAGCTTGTGCTTAAGTGTGGTTTGAATTTTGACTTTTTGACGTCCTTTACAGGGCTGAATTGTATCTAGGCGCAGTAAACCCATATATTTCATCCCTGTGATGAAAAACCACGCTATTAAGCAAACTTAGTTTTATTATGGTTGGTTGATAGCGGTTAAAAAAAAAAAAAAAAAAGAAAAATAATTGCGTTGGGTTTAAAATTGATCATCTTCTCTAATGCAATTTTGTACAAGAATTTAAAAAAAAAATGTGAGGCTGACAAATTAATAACATGAATAATGCTGATTCGTATCAGTCTCTTGAAAATGATTTCGAGCTTCATGCTAAATATTTCCTAAACGAGCATTTAATGCAGTTAATGATTGAAATTGAATTCTTTCACTTTTATTTTGAACATTTTAAAGAAAAAAAAAGAGTGTAATATTTTTTAACACGAAATTGAACAAAATCGGAATTATTATTGGTTTTAAATTTAAAACTTTCTTTTATGTTCGATGTCCTTATTATAGATTGTCCAGAATACCCTTAGTTTTAATTATGTATCATGGAATTTTTTTTTTGTGACGAGCTTGACAATTAGTTGTTAATTTCAAAATAGTATTACTCAAACAATCATTTTTTAAGTTTATTGGAGGGAATGTATGAATGTATTTTTTCTTTGAAGCCAATAATCTGCCTCTGAATACGTGCTCATAAAGTTTTAGAATTACCTGATATGTCATATTCCTTTACCTTTACCAAACCTTTACCAAAATTGTAAACCAATATAAAGTTTTTTCAGGAAAACGATGCTGATGTAATTTTTTTGGAATAAAAAAAATTAAGACCAAATTGATTTTTCAATTCGAGCTATTCTCTAGCTCTTTAGGACTTACATTTCAAAAGGGCTTAGAACTTGCTTTTCGTTTTTTGAAATGTTAGTTGTGATGTTGAATTTTTAAAAATAATGTTATTAAACATTCCAAAGGTTTCCTTTTTCGACATTTATATTCAGTTCAATAGTTTCCAAAAAAAATCATCCATTGAAAAATTAAAGCTAATCTTGTTGCAATTAGAAATATTCTAACTGAATGTATGCTTGATGCAATAATGTAGTTTAATTTGAAATAAATAAAGATTGATAAGAACAGACAAAACAAAAAGAAAACAAACATGAAGAGCATTTTAGCCATCCACTTAACATTTATATGAAATCTGGAGCAACACGAGAAAAGGGCGGATAAGCATTTCGACTGTTTGAACTGATTTGCTAATTCGCAAGCCTCAGGAAACTTTTTCACAAAACTCGCAATGTATAACAACAGCTGGCCTCCCCAGCTACCTCCTAGCACTTTGGGTTTTGTTAAATAGTTACCGAATGTCTCAGAATTTGCAAAATAGTGCCAGCTGTCAAAATGCTTATGCGCCCTTTTCAAATGTTGCTCCAGAAATATACCGTAATCAGGGGTGACATTGGGTCTGGGGGTGAGATTAGGTCATACAAATTTCAGCATTTTTGTATGACCCAATCTCACCCCCCAGACCTAATGTTACCCCTGATGACGGGTAATAATTATTAGAATAAAATCTTCCAGAAATATTTGTTTCTTCTTATTCTTTGTTAGGCCATACATCAGTTACTAAAGAACAGATCGACAATGTTTAAAAAAAATGTAAGAATTGTTTTAAGGGAATGGCGTTAGAAACCCTCCTTTTCGAATACATAAAAAAATATTTTTTTGAAAATGTTTGCCTTGAAAATAGTGCAGTAATTTTAAATTTCACAAAAATTACCTTTGGACTGCAAATCAAATTTGACATCCAAAAATGATTCATAATTTGGTCAAAATAATAACGTCCACCATGCACTTTAGCCCAAAAGATGACACTCTTGGTCCATTAAACATAAAAAATGAAAAAAATCTACGAGGAAATTAAAATTGTCGGCATCGAGTTTTTGTTATGAAGAAATTAAATAAAAAATATATTTATTTCGCTGTACCCATTTTTTCTCAAAAGTCCTACCATTACCTACTACTTTGCCGAAGATACCAAGTCTGAAAGGAAAAACCAATTAGGCAGAATGGCTTACTAGAATCTATAAGCAAAGTTTCATCGAAATGAAAAAAGTACAAATAAAAGTATTTTTTTTTGTGAAACGTAGAGAATTTCCGAAAATCGTGAAAATGCTGTGGTGCGTATTGCTCCACAAGGTTGTTTTAAATGAATCAAAAATGTTTTCAGAATATGTTATTTTTAAACAAATTTGAGGTTTTTGATGACTTTTTTCACTTGGATGACGTAAAATAATAGTTGTTTAAGAGCGAGTCCACGAACAGGGCATACCCCTTTGTATGGGACGTCGTTTGGACCTCACCAATCTGCCTGAAATTTTCAGGGATTGTTTGTACATATAAAACTAGCATCTGGCCAAAATATGAGCACTCTAGGTCAATGGGAAGTGGGGCAAATCGGGACACAAAGTTTGAAGGTTCAAAAATGTCAAAAATCTTAAAAAGGCTATAACTTGGGCAAAATTCAATTTAATTTCAAAATTCAAAATGCATCTGAAAGGGCTTAAAAAATGCAACAAAATGCAGGGAGAAGCATCCCAATTGGTTTAATATAAAGGGAGTTATTGGCATTTTAGTGAAAAAATAGCATAATTTTCAAATTCAAATAAAAAAGTGTTCCATCCAGATATCAACTCGGTTTGACCTGCAGCTTGTAGGGGACATCTGGGACTACCATCTGAGACTGATAACGCTTTGGGTAAGGCAGATTAACATATTAAATAAACACTTTTACTTTTAGTGATTTTTTTGGTTGTAAATTTTTGCTCGGGGAACCCTTAGATCACATTTTCTGGCAATAATTTTATCATATTCGTGTTCCAGAGACGATTTCATAATAGACCTAGAGTGCTCATATTTTGGCCAGATGCTAGTTTTATATGTACAAACAATCCCTGAAAATTTCAGGCAGATTGCTGAGGTCGATGCGAGATGGGTATGCTTTGCTCGTGAACTCGCTCTTAAGAACATCTAGCGAAATTTTTTCACAGATATGCTGTTATGGTTGAGAAATTACAGTTTTCCCATAGGGAATCAATTGACTTGATCAGAAAAAAATGTAGATAACAATTCTGCATTTTTATGTCACGATTAAGGTGGAATGATCCACATTTTAGAATAAGTGTGACATCAAATTGGTCAAAAATGGTTCTACATGAAAAAAACAATTATTGAATTCTGTTAAATGCCTTTTTATTTTTCGTGGAAGAATGACTGCGGTTTTGGTTGCATGATTTACGTGCTTTAAGGTTCCAACCACGTGTTGCAAGGTCCCTATCCTCAAAGACTTGTAACAACAACGGTGGTAAAAGGTACAATGTGCCCTGGCGTCAGCTGTCTGTTAATTAGAAAGTGCTCTGCTTCTTTTGCTATCTTCTTTCCCATAAAAAAGGTACGAACAAACAGCGAAAATCATTTGTACTCCACTAGTGCTGTACTCGCTGCTACGAAAATGGATTTTTAAGTCGTTTCAAAAGCAGTACAATTTGTCAAAATGTCGGTCGTTGTACCGCCCGCCCGCAAACTCGCAAGTCGTTTACCGGCAAAGTTACGACGACCGCAACCAAACAGATGGAGCACGGCCGGCGCAGATGCTGGCAGCTTCCTTCCGGGGTAGCACCCTGGCTGGAAGTTTAAGATTAAGAATTATGTCTGTGCGAAGAAAGCGCGCGGGAACTTTTTCATTTGCCGTGGGATAAATTTGCGCGATAATTTACAAGATTGCGGATTGTAGCCCGAGGGTGGGCTAAGTACATGGCGTCGTTCAATTGTTGCCAGCGCGATGGGTGCCTTTTGAGGTGGTACAGTTTGTTGGTTTGCGTGTCTTATTTAGAACTTGATGTTAACCACTAGCGTGCCCAGGGTGGGGCAACATGGGGCAGTTGCCCCACCATCCTCGGAAATTTGTTCTAAAATTGGGCAGGGGGTGTCCATAAACGACGAAATTTTCAAAACTCTAATATTTTTGCCCCACCTTCCTTGAGGACCTGGGCACGCTAGTGATGTTAACACTCTGGAGTGCCGTAATAGAGCTTCTTTTGTTATATTTAATTTTAGGTTCTTGTATTATCTTGAGAAATGTGGTCAAATACAACATCGGTTGGCCGGCATCGAAATTATGGAAAAGTATAATTGTATCAGACGTTCATAATATCTTACCTGCGCCCGCCCCATCACGCCGCACGAGTCCATCCGCGAGGCCACGTTCACCGTGTTGCTCCAGATGTCGTACTGGGGCTTCTGGGCCCCGATCACGCCCGCTATCACGGGCCCGTGGTTGAGGCCCATCCGCAGCCGGAACCGTTGGAATGACTCTCGGTTGATCTGGTCCAGCGTGGTCATCAGGGCGATGCCAAACTCGACCAGCACCACCACGTTGTGCTCTTCAGTGCGCTTTTCGTTCTTTTTTTGTGTTTTTGGGAAGAAAAGGAAGAAAATTGAAGAAATAAAATTTAAATTGACTGTTAGAGAAGCGCTAGAATAAGGTGATGGATTTCTCTTGAATCTCATCTTTAAGTTGAGATTTTGAAAGCTCAAGAACAAATTCCATCTTAATACCAAGTGAAAAAGCTCGATAATACCTACCAGCTCATTATTTTTCTGCTCGGATGGACGTGAAAGTATATCGGATGTGAAAGAGAAAAAAAGAAGAAAAATGAGAAAGGTATTACCCGAAAAAATGTCATGTTGATAAATTTCTATTATGTGTAAGACAGCCCGGGAGAGACGGATCCGCGTACGTTCAGGTGGACCTGGGACAACAGAGTCGACAAGGATTCATGAGTATTAACCGAACAAAAAAAACTGGCTGACCGGCAACATGTACCGCTTCAAGAAAGGATATATTTATGGGTTTTAATGGACACCGGTCGAACGATAAGGGTTGCTTTTGGTTCCTTCTGTTTTGGCCCCGAAGCTGAGCAGCTTTTTCACGGGGACCACCGTATTTTTTTTTGGTTGCTGCTGCTTTATTATTTATGTTGTCCATTATGGCCTTTGGGCAAGGATCGGATTCGGAACGGGTCACAAGTGGCAGATTCCGGGGGTTCGGGGAGCAAGATAAAAAAGGAAAGAAAGAAATGCAACCCAAGAATGGTCGTATTCTACGACAATGATCACTCAATCATGCAAATTGTTTAATGGGGGATTATGGAGGTCTGAGAGGGTTTAGACTGGAGCTTTTTAGAGGTCAATGGTATTAATAAATGGGATATTTATGGAAGGGATAAACTGGTGTAGATATTGAACCTTAGTATCTTCTACATTATTTGTATTTACTCAATATGGAAATTATTCCATTTTTTCGGGGAATTGTAACTTTTTTGAGCCGAAAATGGACATTTTATTCGTGATTTGATATAAAATACTTGAACAAAGTTGTATTAAAAGAAATCGAAAGATTATAACAAAAACCAATTATTCATTAAGCTAAAATAATTTTGCAAAATAATCATATTTATTCTGACAGCATTTTATTGCATTTTTCAGAAAAATAACGAAATTTAGAAATTTGAAATAATGTTTTTATGTATAAGAACAAAATAAAATATTTTCAATAAAATCATGTCGTTTTCAGTTAATCGCAAATCGAAGTTTTAAACGATTTTTATGAATATTTCGTTGTAGCTTAGCATTGTTTTTTTTGGTAAAAATCTATTGAAATCCACATGAGCCCGATGGATTCTGCAACATGACGTTTTTTGGGACACCCTACTATGGATGTTTAATAACTTATCATTAAAATAAAAAAAAAAACTAGTTTTTTTAAGTAATGATTTTTTTGTTGGTTTGTTGCAAAATGTTATAAACATGTTTTACACATTTAACTCTAAATCTACATTTACAAATCATTAATGCAATTAGATTTTGGACATACTAATATTTAAGTACACTAAATCCCCTAAATACGCTCCCCCCGATTGCGCCTCCCCCGTTTTGCGCCCCCCGAATTGCGCTCAAACCCCGAAATAACGTTCCCCCCAAATAACGCTCTTAATGGCGCAAATCGGGGGAGCGTTATTTCGGGGTTTTGGCGTAAAATGGGGTTTTCTTTTTTGATGTACTTTATTTACATATACACTAAATCCCCTAAATACGCTCCCCCCGATTGCGCCTCCCTCGTTTTGCGCCCCCCGAATTGCGCTCAAACCCCGAAATAACGCTCCCCCCAAATAACGCTCTAAGTGGCGCAAATCGGGGGAGCGTTATTGCGGGGTTTTGGCGTAAAATGGGGTTTTCTTTTTTAATGTACTTTATTTACATATAAATGAAACATTTGTAAAAGGGGTCATCAACAAAATTCAGATAAGGGGCCATCCACAAATCTGGGTATCCAAGAACTCCCGGAAGTCATGCCCTAGATATCTACTTGATCAACGGGGGTCTATATGGGTGAACTAACCATCGGTATAGCTTCAGGTAGCTTCAGTGAACCACGATGGATACCCTTCGCCATGTAGAATTGCTATGGGTCCTCCAGGAACTCCCAGGAGTTATGACCTGATGATCTACCTGATCAACGCGGGTTTATATGGGTGTATTAACCATCGGTATAGCTTCAGGTAGCTTCAGTGAACCACGATAGATACCCTTCGCCATGTTGGATTGTTATGGGTCCTCCAGGAACTCCCGGGTGTTATGACCTGATGGTCTACCTGATCAATGGGAGTATTTATTGGTGTATTAGCAATCGGTATCGCTTCAGGTAGCTTCACTGGACTACGAAGGATACTCTGAGGTACGTTGGATTGTTATAGGTCGTCCAGGAACTATTGGAACTCATGACCTGGATATCTACCATATCAACGGAGGTTTATATGAATGAATTAATCATCGGTATAACTTCCGGAAACTTCAGTGAACCACAATGGATACCCTGCGCCATGTTTAGTTGTTCTTTGTCATCCAGGAACTCCCTTAAGTTAAGTAGACACCTAGGCCATGACTTCTTGAATTTCTGAACAACCCTAAACATTCCAACAAGCTGCAGAGCATCCATAGTGGTTCAGTGAAGCTACCTGAAGCTATACCGATGATTAATACACCCATATAGACCCCCGTTGATCAGGTAGATCATCAGGTCATAACTCCCGGTAGTTCCTGGAGGACCCATAACAATCCAACGTAACCCAGAATATCCATCGTGGTTTACTGAAGTTACCGGAAGCTATACCGATGATTAATTCATTCATATAAACCTCCGTTGATATGGTAGATATCCAGGTCATGAGTTCCAATAGTTCCTGGACGACCTATAACAATCCAACGTAACCCAGAATATCCATCGTGGTTCACTGAAGCTACCTGAAGCTATACCAATGTTTAATATACCCATATAGACCCCGTTGATCAGGTAGATCATCAGGTCATAACTCCCGGGAGTCCTGAAGGACCCATAACAATCCAACATGGCGAAGGGTATCTATCGTGGTTCACTGAAGCTACCGGAAGCTATACCAATGTTTAATATACCCATATAGACCCCATTGATCAGGTAGATCATGAGGTCATAACTCCCGGGAGTCCTGGAGGACCCATAACAATCCAACGTAACCCAGAATATCCATCGTGGTTCACTGAAGTTTCCGGAAGCTATACCGATGTTGATTATACCCATATAGACCCGCGTTGATCAGGTAGATCATCAGGTCATAACACCCGGGAGTTCCTGGAGGACCCATAACAATCCAACGTAACCCAGAATATCCATCGTGGTTCACTGAAGTTACCGGAAGCTATACCGATAGTTAATATACCCATATAGACCCGCGTTGATCAGGTAGATCATCAGGTCATAACTCCCGGGAGTTCCTGGAGGACGCATAACAATCCAACATGGCGAAGGGTATCTATCGTGGTTCACTGAAGCTACCGGAAGCTATACCAATGTTTAATATACCCATATAGACCCCATTGATCAGGTAGATCATGAGGTCATAACTCCCGGGAGTCCTGGAGGACCCATAACAATCCAACGTAACCCAGAATATCCATCGTGGTTCACTGAAGTTACCGGAAGCTATACCGATGTTGATTATACCCATATAGACCCGCGTTGATCAGGTAGATCATCAGGTCATAACACCCGGGAGTTCCTGGAGGACCCATAACAATCCAACGTAACCCAGAATATCCATCGTGGTTCACTGAAGTTACCGGAAGCTATACCGATAGTTAATATACCCATATAGACCCGCGTTGATCAGGTAGATCATCAGGTCATAACTCCCGGGAGTTCCTGGAGGACGCATAACAATGCAACGTAACCCAGAATATCTATCGTGGTTCACTGAAGCTACCTGAAGCTATACCGATGGTTAATACACCCATATAGACCCCCGTTGATCAAGTAGATATCTAGGGCATGACTTCCGGGAGTTCTTGGATACCCAGACTTGTGGATGGCCCCTTATCCGTGTTTTGTGGATGACCCCTTATACAAATGTTTCATTTATATGTAAATAAAGTACATTTAAAAAGAAAACCTCATTTTACGCCAAAACCCCGCAATAACGCTCCCCCGATTTGCGCTCAAACCCCGAAATAACGCTCCCCCCGTTTGCGCTCAAACCCCGAAATAACGCTCCCCCGAATTGCGCTCTCCCCCGGTGTGCGCCCCCCCAAAAAGAGCGCACATGGGGGATTTAGTGTAAATGAAACATTTGTATAAGGGGTCATCCACAAAACACGGATAAGGGCCCATCCACAAAACTGGGCATCCAAGAACTCCCGGAAGTCATGCCCTAGATATCTACCTGATCATCGAGGGTCTATATGGGTCTATTAACCATCGGTATAGCTTAAGATAGCTTCAGTAAACCACTATGGATACTTTGGGGTACGTTGGATTGTTATGGGTCTTCCAGGAACTCCATGGAGTTATGACCTGATGATCTACCTGATCAATGGGGGTCTAAATTGGTATATTAACCATCGGTATAGCTTCAGGTAGCTTCAGTGGATTACGATGGATACCCTTCGCCATGTTGGACTATTATGGGTCCTCCAGGAACTCCCGGGAGTTATGACCTGATGATCTACCTGATCAACGGGGGTCTATATTGGTATATTACCCATCGGTATAGCTTCAGGTAGCTTCAGTGAACCACCATGGATATCCTTCGCCATGTTGGATTGATATGGGTCTTCCAGGAACTCCCGGGAGTTATGACCTGATGATCTACCTGATTAACGGGGGTCTATATTGGTATATTAACCATGGGTATAGCTTCCGGTAGCTTCAGTGAACCACAATGGATACCCTTAGCCATGTTGGATTATTATAGGTCCTCCAGGAACTACATGGAGTTATGACCTGATGATCTACCTGATCAACGGGGGTCTATATTGGTATATTAACCATCGGTATAGCTTCAGGTAGCTTCAGTGGATTACGATGGATACCCTTCGCCATGTTGGACTATTATGGGTCCTCCAGGAACTCCCGGGAGTTATGACCAGATGATCTACCTGTTCGACGGGGGTCTATATGTATGTATTAACCATCGGTATAGCTTCAGGTAGCTTCAGTAAACCACGATGGATACTCTGGGGTACATTGGATTGTTATCGGTCCTCCAGGAACTCCAGAGAGTTATGACCTGATGATCTACCTGATCAACGAGGGTTGGTCTATATGGGTCCAACAATCCAACGAACTCCAGAGCATCCATCGTGGTGCAGTGAAGCTAACTGAAGCTATACCGATGATTTATACACCCGTATAGATCATCAGGTCATAACTCCATGGAGTTCCTGGAGGACCTATAATAATCCAACATGGCTAAGGGTATCCATTGTGGTTCACGGAAGCTACCTGAAGCTATACCGATGGTTAATATACCAATATAGACCCCCGTTGATGAGGTAGATCATGAGGTCATAACTCCATGGAGTTCCTGGAGGACCTATAATAATCCAACATGGCTAAGGGTATCCATTGTGGTTCACTGAAGCAACCTGAAGCTATACCCATGGTTAATATACCAATATAGACCCCCGTTGATCAGATAGATCATCAGGTCATAACTCCATGGAGTTCCTGGAGGACCTATAATAATCCAACATGGCTAAGGGTATCCATTGTGGTTCACTGAAGCTACCTGAAGCTATACCGATGGTTAATATACCAATATAGACCCCCGTTGATCAGGTAGATCATCAGGTCATAACTCCCGGGAGTTCCTGCAGGACCCATAACAGTCCAACATGGCGAAGTGTACCCATCGTAATCCACTGAAGCTACCTGAAGCTATACCGATGGTTAATATACCAATATAGACCCCCGTTGATCAGGTAGATCATCAGGTCATAACTCCCTGGAGTTCCTGGAGGATCCATATCAATCCAACATGGTGAAGGGTATCCATCGTGGTTCACTGAAGCTACCTGAAGCTATACCGATGGTTAATACATCCATATAGACCCCCGTCGATCAGGTAGATCATCAGGTCATAACTCCCGGGAGTTCCTGGAAGACCCATATCAATCCAACATGGCGAAGGATATCCATGGTGGTTCACTGAAGCTACCTGAAGCTATACCGATGGGTAATATATACATATAGACCCCCGTTGATCAGGTAGATCATCAGGTCATAACTCCCTGGAGTTCCTGGAGGACCCATATCAATCCAACGTAACCCAGAATATCCATCGTGATTCACTGAAGCTACCGGAAGCTATACCGATGGTTAATTCACCCATATAGACCCCCGTTGATCAGGTAGATCATCAGGTCATAACTTCATAACTATAGACCCTCGATGATCAAGTAGATATCTATGGCATGACTTCCGGGAGTTCTTGGATACCCAGATTTGTGGATGGTCCCTTACCCGTGTTTTGTGGATGATCCCTTATACAAATGTTTCATTTATTTGTAAATAATGTACATTAAAAAAGGAAACCCCATTTTACGCCAAAACCCCGAAATAACGCTCCCCCCGTTTGCGCTCAAACCCCGAAATAACGCTCCCCCGAATTGCGCTCTCCCCCGGTGTGCGCCCCCCCAAAAAGAGCGCACATGGGGAATTTAGTGTATCTCTAAAACATTGGAAACTACTGACACCATTAATTGATCAGTCGAATTTTTTCACCAATAAAAAACGAATTTTCCATTTAAAATTCAATAAAAAGTTCCGTTAAGATATTAAAACTGTTTGTGGTGTTTTGGTACTTATTTAGTCTATCATTTTTCAATTTTAGTTTTCTATTTACATGCCTTTTTTCCAAATAGTTTCAAATTTGGGCCGTTCTGTTCCACTTGATCTGTTCGAGAGTTTTGGAAAAAAATCCCGATTGCTTGTATTTCCATCAAGATACCATTTTCGATTTTGCGAAGTTTGAGGATTTTTTTTAATTTAACTTGATAACGATAATAAAAACAAAACCATGCAATAATGATGATAAAGAAGGAAACTTATTTCCAACAATGTTACTCATCAAATGTGACCGATTGGCCAATATTTTAAATTTATCCAAACAAAAACGCTTTCTACAACACTGCTGGAATACAAATCTTGGAGTCTATCGCCTTACAACACAGTTAAAAAAAGTTTAATTTTGGAAGGTTGAAAAATATGTTGGTCTAAGATTGCCTCTATTTTGATGTAATTTTACATACATTTAAGAAGAATAAATTAAATTTCACATCAAAAGATTTAAATGTGCACTAGGGTGCCCAGAATATGGGACTTTTTCTCAAAACCTCGCTCCACAAGCTATATACTGTTCCTTGAGGACTCTGGGCCAAATATGAGCAAAATCGGTCAACATTTACCCAATGTTACTCAAAGGTGAAGTTTGTATGGGAAAAATCGAAAAAATGTATGGAAAACTCAAATTGTTTACGGTTTGGTCTGCATGGCGCGCTTCTTTCATCAAAATATTCTCAAAAGTGAGATTCTCGTTGGAAATTTAATGCTCTCCAACTTTGTAGAACATACCAAAGCTGTAAAACTCGACCCTGAAAAGTTATTAGCGATTTAAAATAGTCATTTTTGTATGAAAAACATTTTTTTTTCACCAACTTTACTGCCGTTCTACGCATAATTGTCTCATGTTCAAAAAAAGGCAAGTGAAAAAAGCGATTGAAATTTTTCGATCGATTTCTGTGTTTCTACGCATAATTGTCCCGTGAGTCCCTATTCGCCCTATATGTCCCTAATCACCCCGGTAAACATTTTATCACCCTTATTTGTAATCCTCTTACAGCTAAACAGGTAAACAAGATGAAATGTTTCTTAAAACTCATGATTTTATGATAGAAAATACTTGGTGGGACAATTATGCGTAGAAGTTCAACGATGGGACAAACAGACTTGGTGTTGTTTTCAATGATTTTCTGAACAAAGTACTAGATTTTATGTGTTTTTCTGAAAATATACTCAACCAATTTCGCTTAAAACTTGCACAGATGCTTAAAATAACCCGTTTTTCGCTTCTGGAGCAGGGGGTCATTTTTTTCTGGGCACCCTAATGTGCACACAAGAGTCCTGATTTTCGCTTCAAAGATCAGAAATCACTCACTCATCGCCGAATGAATCTTTGCCGACTGGAGCGCGCAACCATTCGCGAGCGAAAACGTCAATAGCTTATCAAATTTGTATTTAATGAATTTGAATTTTCGTGAAGTTCTATTTCTACACCGTCCTTCGACCTGAGTCACAAACGAATATGCTCAGAGAGGAGAGAACCTTATGAAATAATAGCGCGGCGCTCACTTGGCCTACACTACCACAGTTTGCCGTAAATTTGAGTTTGAAATGGTGAAAATTTCTGTCAAATTTGTCTTTGATGTTGTGTAAACAAAAAAAAAAATGCAATTTAAGTAGTGCAAAGCCGATCGCAAGCTATTTTGACTCAGCTTTGAGCGTCATAACGCAATCGGTCTCTCTGAACCATTCGCAGTACTACCCGATTGAAGTGAGAGGGAGAGCAAAGAGAGAGTGTTCAGTAGCGATTGGTGTGGAAGTGACAAACGGTACACAGAAAAAAATCAATTCCCGTAATCGTGAATTAAGTTCACGATTATGAGAACCACGATGGAATATATACATGTTTATGGTGCAAATGCACCATACTCATGAATAAATTCCTTCGTGGATCTCACATTCGTGAACTTTTTTTTTACGATTACGGGAATTGATTTTTTTCTATGTAGGAATACATCAGAGCAGTTACGTCGCGCTCGATTTGTGCTCGCGAGTGACTGAGCAATCAGGACCCTAAATTATACATTTAAGAGGAGAAATTACACATTGTTTTCTGACACAAATTCTGTCAAAATTCTCAGATGGTTTTTCTTAACTCACCGCCGCACCCTCCTCCTTGCCCGGTCGCAGCCCCGACGCCACCATGTACGTGCTGCCGATGGTTTTGATCTTCTCGATGCCGCTGAACTTGGGCTTCAGCAGCAACTTGTCAAAGTCGCAGATGATCTCGTTCAGCAGCCGCAAACACTCGAGGCCCTGCTTGTTGACGTCCGTCTCGTCGTAGAACTCCTTGTAGTTCGGAATGGACGCGAACATGACCGCCACCGACGAGTAGCTCTCGTGGTACAGCTCCTGAAATTCGCGCTCCTTCTTCAGGAAGTGACCGGCCACGTGGGCGGGTAGAATGTTTTCCAGCAGGATCTGCGGGGTGGAGGAGTGGAGAATACCAATTTAAACTTTTGTCGAGTGGGGTGCTTGTTGGGCGAAACGAGCGTATGTGTTGATGGTAAAGTTAGATGATTGTTCATTCGCTGTTTTGATTGACGTCGGTGTGGACAGTAGAATGTTTCAGTTCGCACGACATTCTATAAATACCACTAAAAATGTATGTTGAATAGTATTTTATTATAATTGAATTGATATTTTCAGCAGTGTCATAAAATTTTTTAAAAGATAATTAAAATAAAAAGTGATTAGAACAACTCACCTTGTTGATCCCCCGCATCGTTTCGACCTCCTCCTGCTCGACCTTGAGTTTGGCCTTCCAGAGGAAGTCGGTCCGGGACACGTACTCGCCCTGGCGGTCCAGCGTGTGCAGGACGGATGCTATCAGCAGCAGGAACAGTGCGCCCTGAAATGCTAGAGGCCATCTGGCGGGGAGGAAGAACGAAGGAAAAGTTGTGGTGGGTGGAGGAAATTAATAAATGCTTTTGTAATAGACGGGGGAAAAAGTGCAGCGTGTCGGCTTTAATGCATTTGTGAAACAGGAACAGGAGTTTAAAATGTCACTTAAAATGACGGTAGATAGCGGCGGCGTTGACGAAACTCATTAAAAAGTTTCAGCATCGGCATGGTGTTGCCACCTGAGGCACATTTCGGGACGAAAAGGTTGAATCTAAAGGTTCATTTATGTAGAGAAGTAAGAAAGAGCTGTTAGAAGAAATTTGAAAGTGTTTCAAAAGACCTTCCAAATGCAACCAAAAGAATTGTTTTTACCGTTTTATCGTTTTAGGCCGTTTCAAAAAGCTCAATACTTGTCTATAATTTTTATATGATCTTTAAGTTATTTTTCTTCTAAAAGTGTCAAAGTAAAAGGAAAAATTTAAATAATGATATGGATATATCGTAATTCACAGAATTCAAGTACACAGCAAAAAATCCGATGGTAAAATCGCATGCACTGCACAAGCATGCACATCACCTTCGTCAAAATAAACACTTAATATTACACACTGCATGTACAATTTTTGCAAACACAAAAAAAAGTTGATAATGACGGGATTCAAACCCAGCATCAACAGTAAGGACTGGCGCCTTAGCCCACTCGGCCATGAGACCGATGATAAGTTTTAATGATAAACGCATATATGGGCTAGACATATCGGTCAATTAGGGTTCCCATACTGATGGGCTAGATATTTCAGGGTGTAAAATTACATAAAATTGCATAAAATAATGCATTTTTTTTTACACCCAGGCCTTTTACACGCAGCTGGATTACTACTTTTTTAGCTGTGAACACCATGTGCTTGATGGATTGCATGCACTCAAAAGTTTAGTAAAACATTTAATGCTCTAATCCTGCTACTCCATTACTCACGAGTTGTACAGCATCTGGTATGTTTCGAAGAGGGAGCTCTGCCACAGGAGCGAGCACTGAACACCGACGAAGAACAGCATCACCAGCAGCTTAATGATGAAGCCCGACTTGAGGAAGGCCGAGGCCGCCGCCAGGCTGATGGCGGCCGTGTACAGGTACACGGGGGCGACCGGCGCGTACTCGACCTCGAACGTGACCGCCTCGGTGCCGTTGTTCACCAGCTGGACGTCCGCTATCACTAGATCGTCAAAGTTTATCTGTGGGGAGAGCGTTGGTACAAAAAAGTTGGACTTTATAAACTGTTGTTTTGGGGTTATTTATTGATGAAATCCTATTTATTTTTCCTGAGGAAGAAGTTTCACTCACCACACTGAATATGGCACACGCTGCGATGAGCGAGGTGGAAATTAAAAATATTGCTATCCTTAGTGTCCGGCTGGCGGCAATCACCTGGCCGGGGCCGTTATTACCAGGTGGTGACAGTTCCGACATTTGGTAGTTGCTTAAATATAAAAATAGACCTAACGCTACGGCTGTTGCACTCAGTGAACCAATAACGACTACATTGCTGCAAGAAGAAAAAACAGGCAAGTTGATTTATCGTCCTTTGGACCTTTGCCCAGTCGAGTGAGACTGACCTTTTAAATACTACTACTTGAATCAGTCCAATCGATAGAAACAATACAAACGAACAGATGAGATCGAACCGGAAGCTCGGGTCCGGCTGGGCCCGGTACATGGCCTCCCGGGCTGTGTTTCGGTACCACATGGTCACCGGTTGCAACTCCTTCGGAGGGCCCCAGCATTTGCACTCGCTGCAGTGCCCGTCCTCTGGCAGCAGGTTGGACTCGACCATGGCGATACTCTGAGGAAGATGAGTATAATGAGTATAATATAAATGTAAAGTATATGAGAGGATATTTTATTTCTAAAATATGCATCACGCAAAAAAAAATGAGACGAAACATTATAAAAAATAATTATAATTTATAATTATAATATGAACCAACTAATGAGGCAAAATGGCTTCTTTGGGCATACAAAAGGCACCTAAAAAGTTTCAGCCAGATAAAAAAAAATGCAAAATCGTATGGCCGAAATCTCAGAGAATTGCTCATGTATAACTGTACTAGCAATAAATGCAAAACTTTATTGTAGTAGCAGTATTGCCAGTAGCAAAACATATCATGTTTACTTGTTAGCAGGGATGGAATAATATTTTTTTTTAAACAAATAATTTTCGCTTGCGAGCTTTTTTCATTAGTGAAAGAGAGAGGAGGCAAATCACGCAAAAGAAAATCACTCCCGAACTTTTCAAAGAAAATCAATCTGTTGATGATTTTTTCGTGAATTTCCTTGTCAGCACCACTTAAAATTATCCATCTACAAAAAGTGACAGGTAATTTTTCGACGTGTGACGTTACACTTGCAACTGTAGTAGTGAAAAAGTAGTGTCCCGCCGAATAATCAAGATGATGATTTTTTAAGATTCCTTTTACCGATCTTTCGTGCGCGAGAGAGGAGAGCCATGTTCCCTTCGGATTTTTTCTCTTGATGAACGTTCAAAGATTTTCTTTTGATGATGATTCTTCCAACGATGCTTTTTAGTTTAATTTTTTCTACAATTGATGAGTCTGTTGCAATTTTTTCGCGTTTTTCAATCAATTATTTTTCGATTTGGATTATACTTTGCCCAACGATTCCTTATTTCAAAATAAGTCATTTTGAATGATAAGTTTCTCCATTACCATTCAGATAAAAACTGAGTTCACAGGAAATATGTTTTACTCAGTTCTATGCTTATGCTTTTAATTACCAAAAATCTAATTTGACAAACTTTACCGCCTCAGTTTTTTAAATGTGTTTTAGTGGATCTAAAGCACGATGATTTTAAAAAAGTTTTGAAAAAAAAAATGATGTAAAATTGAATTTTTATCTACACGCAGAAAAAAGGCATATTTGAATCAACAAAACGTTTTGTTGATTTGAAAATCAAGATTTTTGTTGAATCAACGCTTAACGTCAAAGCAACTTTTTCAAAACAACAAAAGATTTTTGTAGAATTGAGAAAATTTAGGTTTGTTTCAACGCAAAACAGGCGTTGATTATATTCAACAAAAATGTTGTTGAATCAAACCTCGTACAGGATGATTCTACAAAATATTTTTCTGCGTGTTCTTTTAGATTTGTAATTTTTTGTACCACGTTTCCAAATAATAATCATTTTTATGCCAAAATTTTCAGTTTCTTAAAATAGTGTTGAACAATTGTAATAAAATTCCATTTGTTTCGTCAAAAATGTTTCTTTTAAATTTTTGATCAATATCCAATGTACAATTTGACAAAATAAAAAAACCATTAAAAAATTGACGCTAATTTTTGGCAAGCAGAAATGCATGAATAAAAATAGTTTTGCCAAAACATGATAGCACTGTATTGTCAAATATCTGTTAAAATTCTCTCTAACTTTGTCGATTTTACCTTTGATTGTTAAGATATGGCTTTCAAAGAAAAAAATAAATGGGATAGATAGTTTTTCTAAATACTATCAAATTAGCCCTAATTTTTAGTTATTTTAAGAAATTTTAAATCCCGTCTTAAACTACAAAATTTTTATTTTATTTTTAAATATAAAATTTTTAACTTAGGCTTGTGCAAATTTTATTTAGAGTGTTGTCTCCCCCTCCCTTTCAAATTCGGCCCGAAAAATCAGGGGGCAAAAAAAAAATTTCAAAAGACTTCATAATTTCAATGAAAATTTTAGTGCAATCAGCTGAAATCAATTTAAAATGCATTCCCCTGCGTTTAAAATCATTTTTAGCATGTTTAGGTTCATTATATCAAAAAAAGTTTTGTTTCGCTAAAACTTTCGATTTCGTCAAATCTTACATTTGGGTAATTCTCTACCAACTCACACGAAATCAGGAAAAGTTGCCCCGACCCCTCTTCGATTTGCGTGAAACTTTGTCCTAAGGGGTTACTTTTGTCCCTGATCACGAATCCGAGGTCCGTTTTTTGATATCTCGTGACGGAGGGGCGGTACGACCCCTTCCATTTTTGAACATGCGAAAAAAGAGGTGTTTTTAAATAATTTGCAGCCTGAAACGGTGATGAGATAGAAATTTGGTGTCAAAGGGACTTTTATGTAAAATTAGACGCCCGATTTGATGGCGTACTCAGAATTCCGAAAAAACGTATTTTTCATCGAAAAAAAAACACTAAAAAAGTTTTAAAAATTCTCCCATTTTCCGTTACTCGACTGTAAATTTTTTTGGAACATGTCATTTAATGGGAAATTTAATGTACTTTTTGAATCTACATTGACCCAGAAGGGTCATTTTTTCATTCAGAACAAAATCTTTCATTTTAAAATTTCGTGTTTTTTCTAACTTTGCAGGGTTTTTTTTTAGAGTGTAACAATGTTCTACAAAGTTGTAGAGCAGACAATTACACAAATTTTGATATATAGACATAAGGGGTTTGCTTATAAACATCACGAGTTATCGCGATTTTACGAAAAAAGTTTTGAAAAAGTTACTTTTTGCGTTTCTCTTTGTTTCGTTGTCCGTGTCTGTCGCGGGTGACCATGAACGGCCATGATCGATGACGACCAACTTTTTCAAAACTTTTTTGAAAAAAACCCTTCTGGGTCAATGTAGATTCGAAAAGTATATTAAATTTCCCATAAAATGACATGTTCCAAATTTTTTTACAGTCGAGTAACGGAAAATGGGAGAATTTTTAAAACTTTTTTAGTGTTTTTTTCGATGAAAAATACGTTTTTTCGGAATTCTGAGTACGCCATCGGGCGTCTAATTTTACATAAAAGTCCCTTTGACACCAAATTTCTATCTCATCACCGTTTCAGGCTGCAAATTATTGAAAAACACCTCTTTTTTCGCATGTTCATAAATGAAAGGGGTCGTACCGCCCCTCCGTCACGAGATATCAAAAAACGGACCTCGGATTCGTGATCAAGGACAAAAGTTACCCCTTAGGACAAAGTTTCACGCAAATCGAAGAGGGGTCGGGGCAACTGCTGTGTGAGTTGGCAGAGAATTACCCATTTTTCTAAACGAATGATTGCAAAACAACTGAATTAGTATAAAATGCATTTTGAAACACTTCTTTCATTTGAATGTTGAGATTTTCGCTTATTATTAAAAAAAAAAAAATATTTTTGCCCTCCTCCTCGACCCCGGCCAGAGCCGAGGGACAAGAACTTTGAAAAATATTTGCATCGGCCTTATTACATTCCTTGAGTATGTAATTTTTAACTGATCTTGATTGAAAAATCAAATTATGTATTTTTTTTTAACAAATCAACGCAAAGAAAAATTTAAATATATTTGACTCTGAATTGAGTGTATGAAAGATGTACAAATTGAAGAATCAAATTTTAGATCTCTGCACTTTAGTTTATTGTATTTTTTTTGCAAACAAAACAAATAATTTAAAATTTTGTTTATTTTTAGATTTTGCCGGGAATGATTTTTTTTGTGAAATAATAAAATCAACTCTCTGGTTATCAATATTGCTCCATATATCGATAGTGTCTTTAGTCTCCATAGAACTACATACTTTTTTTTTTTTTTTTTTTTTTGAATTTAATATACTTTATTGAATCTTTCTTATAATAATTACATTTGGTTTACATAATAAGTGGTCAGCTGTGGCTCTTCAGCTTTAATTTTCTTTTCGTGATTTAAACACTGTTCATTTTCATAACTTTAAAAGTATATGATTTATCATTTTTGTAACACTAGGTACAATGAGGAAAAAAATGTTAAGAAAACATAACCTAACCTAAAACTAACTTAAACTTACCATAAACTAAACCAATCCTTGAATCAAGGGGTATTCAGAAATAGCACATTTTTCCCTGAATTTCAAACATTTTTCTTGAATCTTCTGATCCAACATTTTTACTTCTGCTAATTCATGAACCTCACTTGATCTTGTCCAGCCAGGAACATTCAAAACCATTTTGAGTACCTTGTTTTGGACACGCTGGAGCTTCAATTTATGAGTTCTAGCGCAACACTCCCAAACAGGTACTGCATACTCAATAACGGGGTAAATTATTTGTTTGTAAACTGCTAGCTTATTTTTCAAAGAAAGCTTTGATTTTCTGTTAATTAAAGGATACAAACACCTGATGAGAATGCTGCACTTGTTCAATATTTTATCTACATGCTGCCGAAACAATAGTTTCGAGTCAAGTATGAGACCTAAATAGACAACTTCCTTTGACCAGGGTATCGAAACATCATTCATTTTAATCAAAACATCATCCTTTGGGACAAATCTGGCCGATTTGGAAAGTGGAAAAATGATGGTTTGAGTTTTGGCTGCATTTATGCGAATTTTCCAGTCGCCAAAGTATTCGGAAAGAACGTCAAGACCCTTCTGAAGACGGCCAACTAAATATCTGGTTATTTTACCCTTATAAATAACGGCAGTGTCATCAGCAAAAAGTGACAACACACCATTACCAGGAAGAGTAGGCAAATCAGATGTAAAAATATTGTACAGAAGTGGGCCAAGAATACTTCCTTGGGAACCCCAGCATCAATGTTGAATAATCCAGAAGCAATCCCATTCAGAAAAACCCTGAACGATCTCTCCGAAAGATAGTGCTGGATAATTTTGATAAGATACATTGGAAAACCGTATAAATACAGTTTATGTATCAAACCATCATGCCAAACATTGTCAAAAGCCTTCTCAACATCCAACAAAGCCATAGCAGTTGATTTAGACTCAAGCTTGTTCTGCTTGATGATTTTAGTTACTCTCGTAAGCTGATGAGCAGTATTATGTCCCTTTCGGAAGCCAAACTGCTCATTCAAAATTATATTATTATCGTTGGTAAAATCCAAAAGCCTTGAATAGATGACCTTCTCAAAGAGTTTGGACAGACTACTCAAAAGACTAATGGGACGATAACTTGTTGGCGATGTTGGATCTTTTGAGGCTTCAAAATTGGTATGACTTTGCCCAGTTTCCAATTGGTGGGGAAGTAACCAAGTTGCAAACATTTATTGAAAATATTGGCTAGATGTTGAAAGAACTGATCACTCTGTTTTTTCAACACTAGATTAAAATGTTATCAAAGCCAGGAGCTTTCATATTTTTCATTTGTTTAACTGCAACTTTGACTTCCTCACCAGAAACATGGGAATCTGCAGGAAATTCAAAGGTAGAGTCATTGATTGTTGAAATACTATTGGCAACTGATGTTTCTTTACGGCTGGTCATGGAAGCGCCAAGATTATGTGAACTAACAAAATGAAGCCCAAGTGCATTTGCCTTTTCCTCGGATGTAATCAAAGGAGAATCCTCAACAATAAGAGGAGGAATAGGCTTTGGTTTGTTTTTAAGAACTTTTGAAAGTTTCCAAAATGGTTTTGAATAATTCCCAAGCTGGCTTACATGTTTTGAAAATTCTTGATTTCTGATATTGTCAAGTCGGTCTTGTATGATTTTGTTCAAATTGTTCACTGAAATCTTTTGTCATAGTCCCCAGTCCGTTGATATTGTCTCCTATAAACATTCCTAAGTCTAATCAAGTGTTTAGTATCTACGTCAATATCAGTTACCTTAAAATTAACAGGAACCTCCCGAACGTTGGCAGCCTCTGCTTGGTTGATAGCCTGCTGGATCACCTCCAGCGAACGATCAATATCGGCAGAAGTTTCCGGGTGTTGATCATAGTCGATGTTGCTGTCGACCACTTGCTGAAACTGCTGCCAGTCAACGTTGTGGTAATCTTTCCGGGTTGGTTGCCGCTGCGGAGTAACGGAAGCTCCAACCTCCACAACCACCGGATAGTGATCAGAACTCAACTCTTCAAACACCTCAGGATGAGCCACGTTCTCAGCCATATTGGTAATGAAGAAGTCGATGATTGAGTGATTCCCAGACCGAGCCACCCTCGTTGGACGATCCGGACTCACAACGTTGTAGTATCCGTTTTGCAGATCGTTGTGCAGAATCACTCCGTTCCGATTCCTCCTGCTGTTGCCCCAAACTTCATGCTTCGCGTTGAGGTCACCAGCGATGATGTACTTTGCGCTCCGCCGTGTCAGCTTCTGGATATCGCTCTTCAGTTTTGCTGCTGAACCATCTCTGGAATTCACCTGACGTGGGCAGTATGCAGCAATGAAGAGTACTGGGCCAACCGAAGTGGGAATTTCCACCCCAACGGCCTCGATGATGTCCAGCTTGAAGTGTGGCAGCCGGCGTGGCTTGAGATCACGATGAACAGCGACAAGCACACCTCCTCCTCCAGAGGTGGTCCTATCGAGCTGCGTCGCGATCTTGTAGTTTTGCAGATAAACTTTTTCACCGGGCTTCAGATGAGTTTCCGTGATGGCAGCTACGTCGATCTCCTTCTCGCGAAGAAAATCCACCAGCTCTAAGTTCTTCCTCCTAATGGAGCAAGCGTTCCAATTCAGCAGCTTGAGGGACCTACGATCCATACTGGATGACGAACGAGGTCAGCACTTCAATCTGCTGGGTCTTGGTTTTGCATCCACGCAGTGCAGCGGACATCTGTTTGAAAATATTGAGGAGTTCGGTTGAGGTGTAAAGATCATTACCATTTTCCTCAACTGCTGGTTCTTGGGTTGGTCTTGGCTCCTGGCTGAAGCCCGGTGGTGGCGGTCTCGGCTCCTGGCTGGAACCCGGCCGTGGATGATTCATCTCAGCTCTCTTCCTGGGATCCAACGGCAACGGTGCCAAGTTCGGGACCTGGCGTCGCGGTTGAAGAGGTGGAAAATTTTGCTCCACCAGGGCTGGAGGAGTTCTACGACGCTGAGGCTGATTCTTCGTCGATGCTTGCTGCCGAATTTTCACGAACTCAGCTCTCTTGGGGCACTTTCGGTCGGTTGACGAGTGCTCACCGTTGCAGTTGAGGCACTTCACCAGCGAATCTTGGATGCACTGGGATGTGATGTGCGCATCGGTACCACATTTGGCGCAACGACGCTTCAGGTGGCAGTTCTTACCTCCGTGCCCGAAACCCAGGCAGTTGAAGCATTGTGTGACGTCACGATGCACTGGTCGGTATCGCTCCCACGACACGATAATGTTGAAAACCGCTCGGATTGCCTTCAGCTCAGGAAGCGTCGTCGATCCCTTAGCCAAATGCAGCAGGTAGAGCTGGTCACGGTACTTGATGTCTTTGTTGCGTCGGCTCATTTTGTGCACGGCCAACACATCCAGTTTCAAAACTTTTAGCTCGGCAGCTAATTCCTCCACTGGCATGTCGTACAGACCTCTGACGACGATTTTGTACGGCTTATCCATGACGACATCATGGGTAAAGTACTCCGCCTCGTTTTCGGTCAAGTAATCCTTGACCAGTTGATAGTGCTGCCTGGATTGCACCAGCACCTTAAATCCGTCCTGACACAGACGAATGTTGCCTTGGACTTTCCCAGACTTGATGAGTTCAACCAGCCCCGCTCGAAAGTCGATCGTTGCTGCTGATTGCCGCACATAAAAAGGAGGCAGTTTCTCCTTTCGCTGTTTCACTTCATTCTCCTTTGCTTCCGCTACCTGGTCCTCGTCAGGCAGTCCAGCGAACTTGTTGTTCTTCAAAAGCTGCTCCTCGTGCGATGAAGAGTTCTCCTCCTCCTCATCCATCGGTACAGTACCGTCGCTCTTTTTCGTCTTTTTGCTGTTCGATGTCACTTCCAAAAGCACCTTCCTTTTGGAAATCCCCGGTTTTTGGCCATCAGTTGAGGCCTCAACCTTCCTTTGGAAATTCCCACTTTTTTGCCTGCTTGAGCCGCAGGTAGGGCGATATTGCCGGCGTTTTGCGCCGGGACGCGACGAGTCATGTTGAATCAGACAACCTTCTCCAACGAATGCTCGGATAACAATGAACTACATACTTCGATGCTCTTTTATCTTCAATATTCTTTCTACTCGATGATATCCTTTCTCAAAGGTCCCTTGGATTTCATCTGCTCCGTTTGTCAATGTTTTTTCTATGTCATGGCTTGCACAGTAAAAAAAATCATGGTAATGTTACATCTGGGAAGGGATAAACACATCTTTTATGGCAGAAAAAATGTGTGAATTTATCTATGAAAATGTGTAATTTTACCACTTTTCTTGTGTAATGCCATTTTTTAGTTTAAATTGAGTTAAAATTACAACATTAAAGAGGTAATATTATACCTTCCAAAATAACATCATCCCAATTTGAACTATTTTTTTTAATGTGTGAAAAACGGTGCTTTGAAGGGAGTTTGACAATTCTAATCTGATGCTTCTCTTCATCGATGGTCGCTCTGATAATAACAACTAGGAAGTCGACGGTATTTGAAATATTTGAAAGATATATTGAAGATACAATTGAACTTCGGGTTTGGTTGAGGAATAAAACAAACACAAATTCTTGCTGTGATAATGTCTAGCAAATCTTCAATTCTTACCGCCAGCCCGATGTTCTTCGCCATCTTCGAGTCGGTGATGTTGGCGAACGGTTTGTCCGCGCCCCAGCACTCCACGTACTTGGTCATCTTGGAGGAGGGGCGGTTGCGCAGCAGCGGACCCGGCGTGGCCACCATCGGCGACCGGAGGCAGTCGATGTTCGTAATCGACATCTTCCGCATGTCGCCGAAAATAGAGCTCGTCGATTTCCGCCGCTCGGCAAATGCCATTAGCCCTGGGAAATGGAAGTTGGGAAAAAAAGAAGAGGGAAGATTTAGGTTTCGTAAAATTCCAAAGCTTCAGATTCGGAATAAAAGTTTCTGCGTAAGTTAGTTAGTAGTAGGCAGTCGTATAGCTTCCAGGCAGGAACAATTGAGCAATTCGAAAGTAATCAAATTCCAATCGTGCTCGAAAATTGTTATCGTTTAACTTTTTCTGCTTGGGCGTACCCGCGGGCAATCCTACCGGTGTCCTGTTCATTCTTGAACAGGTGTGTTTGAATTGGCTTAGTTTTATATTTTCCTGCCTCAACCTTTATTTGCTCTATATGTTTTTAGTGTCAAAGTTATATTTTGAAATAGAATTTGTAAGATTTGTTTTTATTTGTACAGATGAATAGTCAAAAAAATTAAACAACGAGATTTAAAACATGATGGAATTTTCCTCCTCTCTCATTCACCCCCTTTCTAACTCACCTTGTACGGACAATTTCCGACTGCCAACCCGCTCGGGAAGATGTCCATTCGTGGTGATGGGTTCCACCGGCAACGTGAGACAGGACTTTTTCCCCACCTCCGGTCCCCCGTTGTCCTCCCTCTCCTGGCTTACACTCCTGCTACACCTGCCACGACCTCCTCCCCCACACTGACTCCCCAACCGGTCACCACCACCGCCACCTCCCTCACCGTTCCTCTCGCAACCACCCCCGTCCTCCTCGTCGATTCCGTTGGTGTCCTCTTCGTTGATCGTTTCGGTGGTGATGGTAATGCTGGTCTGCTTGATGAGGGGCGACGGAGAGGGTGGAGGCCGCGGACAGGGCAGCAGCCGCTCCTGCTCCTCCGGCAGACCGATGGACACTTGCGAGCGCCGCAGGTCCTCGGGGGTTTTGGGCGTTCGGGGCGTTTTCGGCGTTCGCGGTGGCTCGCCCAGCGAGGTGGTGTCCCCGTTGACCCCGGTGTCCCCGAGGTCCGGATCGGGTTCGTTGATCTGGATGGTGGTGGTGGTGGGCGAGGGGCTGGGCGCTTCCACGGTCGTAGACGGCTTCAGGGGATCTTTTTCCGGTTTCTGTTTTTTAATTGTTGCGTGACGAAAACGGGAAGGAAAACGAGCGTGTTAGGATTGAAATAGATTTTTTTCGAGGTTGGTCGGTGGGACAGTACACGCGAAGCGAGAGGTTGAGCGATTTACTGGGTAAGTGCTTGAATAAATAACGAAATTGGTTGCGAGATATTGTTTGAAGAGGATTTTTGATTCGATTTTTGTTCGGAATAAACATTTTAAAGAAATTATAACGGACCAGTTGAGCAATTCTAATTTCATTTCCTTTCTTCAATACTTCATTAATTATTAAGAGTATTTGGAGAAGTTGTACCAAATGTTTGATTTACATGCAAGCAATTCCAGCTTAAATCAGGATTTTTTCTGGTACTTTTGTACCCGACCCATCGATTTCAATGAAACTTTGTAGACATGTTATCCTTGGCCTATATAAGCCATTTTTGTGTCCATGGAGCCAATTGTACTCAAAAATGCCATTTGAGAAGAGGGTAAATTATTTAAATATTTTTGAATTTTGTAATTTAAAAATTACTGTATCTCGAAGCAGGTCCTCGGTCATTTTTCAATGATTATGTCGTATCAAAAAGTGATCAAAGACAAACTTGCAGGAAATTGGACAGGCTTTCTGAAAAAAATACACTGAAAGAAAAAATACACGCCTTTTCTATGAGATTTTTTGATTTTTAAGTTTAAAGGTGATCACGATTTTTTTTTTCGATCAAAATTTTTGAGTTATAGCCTTAGATGTTAAAAAAGACTTACGATAAATGCAGAATGTGAATGGCATGTCTCTCCTAAAAAAATACAAAAATCATTTACTAAAACTGTTCTTTTGAAAGGTGGTCTAAACGTAAAAAACTAGCTTAATCCATCTACAGTCGACTCTCTGGTTGTCAATATCCAAGGGACCGTCGAGGAAGAGGAGCATCAGTTTACAGAACGATGCAAAATGAAGACTCGATTGAAATTTGTTTTTTCTTGCTAACCAGCTATGGGAGAGAATCATGGCAACGTCCAGCAAACAAAAACATAGAAATGTCAAACACTCTTCAAAGCTTCGTTTCTCAAAGAAAAATGTCTATGCAAGCTATGAGAAAGTGAAATTATTGACAACCGGAATAGATGTTTAAAGCAAATAGAATCCAAGGGACCGTCGAGGAAGAGATCCTTCAAGAAAGAGAAAATATTGAGGAATAAAGACAATCGAAGTATGCAGTTTGAAGGGACTGAAGATTTCATCGGTACATGGAGCAATATTGATATCGAGAAGATCGACAGCCAGAGAGTCGACTGTATGTGGTTGATGCCTTCCTCTCTCTTTACCAACAATGGGTAATAAGATGGATTTGGACACAAATTTCATCCTTTTTTTTTAGATCCGGAATACGAAGTACTTTAATATCACATAAGTGTTCATAACTCGAGACAGGGTTGCCAGATTGTCAATATTTTGGACTCGTTGGAAAGATTTTTTGATTACCTAAACAACAATGGCTTGGATGATGGATCCGGACATCGTGTGATCCGGCTTCAAAAAAGTACATAGATATCACTTAAGTGGTTATAACTTGAGACATGGTTGCCAGATCGGCTATATTTGGGACTCGTTTGTCGTCGTCTTTCGATTACAAATAATATATTTTTATTTATGATAAATATTAAAAATAATTAATGGTAAATATTGAAAAAAAAAACCAATGAAAAATCTGAGTTTGAGCCTCGGTTTGAGCTATTTAAAATCTAAGTTTATCGTATTTCAATAAATTCGAATCTCTTCTGTCAAATTAAGTTTAGTGTTATTTTTTTAGATACAAATTGTGTAAAATGTATTAGGTCGTTGCAAATATTTTTCAATGATTATGTCCCCTTTAAAATCGGCCTCAAAAATCTTGGGAGCAGAACATTTTTTCTCCAAAAAAAAAAAAAAAAAAAAATTATAATTAAAATAGGAGTCTAATTAAATGAAAACAACTAGAAATGTATTTTTCTGCGTTGAAAATCATATTGAGCATGATTGGGCTCGATAAAAAATATTTAGATTTTTTGTGAAATTCAGAAAACAGTTTTTCTTTGATTTGATTTGATGTGACAACCAAGAGGGATGTCCTATGTAGCGGTTATACACCCAAAACTGGGCAGCGCTTATTCGAGAGAATGTTGGCCTTGAGCCGAGAGACGTCGACCGTCAAAAACAAAAAAAAAACAAAAATTGTCGACCACAGGAATCGATCCGGAGACCTTTGACAGAAAACCCCAACAACTTCTCTGACTCGGCCACCTCAGCTTGGTGACCGAAGAGTGGTCAGAAGTCGATGTATGACACGTGTTGGAAATTTATTGTACAATTAACAAATGAACACATTTGTTTTGACGGTGTGAGTTGGTAGCATTATTCTTTCGATTTTGGCCCTGAGCCCTCAATAAATTTTGTTGGAACGATTCTCTCAACTCTGAATTCTGGGTGTAGTAAAAATTGTTTTTTTTTTTTGCGAAAAACAATTATTTTGTCAATATTTTGAAAATAACTTACCGGTCTGTTGTCAAATGCATGATAATACATATTTTTTCATTCAAGAAACCATTGCATGGCCTCTAATTTCAACTTTTATTTGTCAATGTCAATAGACATAGGGGAAATATACCCATTTTAAGCCTAATAAGCGGTCGTGTTTGAATGATGCTGGATAATCTGGAGTGTTTCTTGAAATTTACTAAAACTAAGTACACCAACGAGTAAAGCAACTTTTTGTAAACATTTCTGTTTATTTTCGCTAAATGTTATTTTATTCCTTATACAAGCATTAAAAAAATATTTCCCAAATGCATTCTAATCAGTCGAGTGCATTGGGCCACGCTCATTTTCCTATTTTCAGCTTAGTTCTTTTTTTCTTCCAGCGCTCTTTTGTGTCTGCTTAGTGCTGCCAATTGTAATGAAATTTTAAGAGGCAGTATTTGTAGATTCTGCTCGGTTTGTTCTAGAGGTCGTATCGAGGTGCTCCGATTTGGATGAAACTTTCAGGGTTTGTTTGTCTATACATGAGATGAACTCATGCCGAATATGAGCCCTCTACGACAAAGGGAAGTGGGTTAAAAAGGGCATTGAAGTTTGAGGTCCAAAACACATGAAAAATCTTGAAATTGCTCGCATTTCTGTAAAACTTCATCAATTTCAACTCTCTTAGATGTATTCGAATGGTCTTTTGAAGCCCTTCAAAATGTGCTATAGACATCCAGGATTGGTTTTACTTTTTCTCATAGCTTTTGCAAATTACTGTTAAAAATGGATTTTTTTAAAACCTTAATAACTTTTGGCAACAGCCTCCAACACCCATACTCCCATAGGTCAAAAGTTAGGGAATTTTATGGACTATAAGCCTATGGTATTAACTTTTTGACCAATCGCAGTTTTTCTCATAGTTTTACGATTTTTCTAGAACAAACATTTTACAACGTTTGTTTTTGCCCTGTAGGCCAAGAAGACGGCACTTTTTGGTCTCAATTTTGTCATATTCGGAATCCTCGGACAATTTCACGTAAGTTAGAAGTATTGGAGTTGTAATTTTGTTTTAAAAAATAATTAAATAAAACATTTTTGAAAAAAGAAATAGATCTTATTTACCCTATGATCAATACGTCAAATGCTGTATCAAGTAGGCGAAATCCTGTTTTACCCCCAATCCAACAAATTGTTAAAAAATATTTTAATTAATTCTAAATGGCATTTTTTTCTAATCAAATTCAAAATTCCAACACCTCAATCTAATGTAGAATTTTCTGAGGATTCCGAATATGACAAAATTGAGACCAAAAAGTGCCGTCTTCTTGGCCTACAGGGCAAAAACTAACGTTGTAAAATGTTTGTTCTAGAAAAATCGTAAAACTATGAGAAAAACTGCGATTGGCCAAAAACTTAATACCGTAGGCTTATAGTCCATGAAATTCCCTAACTTTTGACCTATGAGAGTATGGGTGTTGGAGGCTGTTGCCAAAAGTTATTAAGGTTTTAAAAAAATCCAATTTTAACAGTAATTTGCAAAAGCTATGAGAAAAAGTAAAACCAATCCTGGATGTCTATAGCACATTTTGAAGGGCTTCAAAAGACCTTTCGAATGCATCTAAGAGAACTGGAATTGATGAAGTTTTATGGAAATGCGAGCAATTTTAAGATTTTTCATGTTTTTTGGACCTCAAACTTCAATGCCCGTTTTACCCCACTTCCCTTTGTCGTAGAGGGCTCATATTTGGCATGAGTTCATCTCATGTATAGACAAACAAACCCTGAAAGTTTCATCCAAATCGGAACACCTCGATACGACCTGTTTCACATCGGTGAAAAACTCGCTCTTAAGCGAACATTTACGAAAAGTAGCATTCATAGAGAAAATTTCCTGGCATCACTGGCTCACTCCAACAGCCGCTGTTGGTGGTGTTGGTGGCCACCCATTGTTCTTTATTTGCCTTCGCTTCTCGCTCGGTTTCCTTTAGCCTTCTATTGGAATGGGTCGTCAAAATTCAAACGTCAAAAGACTTGGAGCGTTTGTTTTTTTGATGGCGCTTGCTAATTATTTACATGTTTCGGGATTATTTTTCAAGTGAGTGACTAACTAATGTGCAAAAGAACATGTTGCCGGTAGTTGGAAGCAATTTCATGTCATAAGCGCTCTGAAAAAGTTAGCGCAAATGAAAAGATATTGATGGCGACTTTCGTTATGGGGTTAAGCCCACATGTGTGTGTGCCACCAAAATGATGAGAAAAGGTCTCGCAAAATAGGAATTATGATCAAAAGTTCATTAAATTTGATCTTTTTGGCCAGTAAGTAACTGTTTAAATAGTATTTATGGAGCTTTAATCGAGCATCAAACTCTCCATATGACGAAGATAGGTGTTTGATTAGAAAGGGTATATTTCCCCTACACTTAAAAAATACACCTGCGGTATTAGAAAAGAGACAAAAAAAAAAGAAATATAACCTTACAAAATTGCAAATATGTTGCAGACGGAAATAACAACATCATGTTTTTTGATAGTCTGGAAATGTGAAAATATGTTATATCTATTAGAAAATATAATTGTACATCCAAATCTAAATTTTGGATTTTTTTTTCCAAAAATCACAATATAAAAAAATAAACTTGGCTGATATAAAAAGTGATTGTTTTAAAAGTGAAATAAAAAAATCGAGAATTTTCCGTGTTCTTTTTTTCTGTAAAGTCATTATTATAATCAATAACTTTGCTGAAGATACCAATGCTATTAGATAATCCCATCTTAAAATACACATTTCTTTTTTTTTTCTTGGCACTTTTGTGTGGAAAACTCCTAAGTTTGTATGGAGACTTTAATAGAAAAGTTAATGATGCAAAATGGCTTATTTAGTCAGAAAAAATCGATGGTTAAATATCATTTTCTGCAAAAATACAGTGCAAATTTGAATTGCTCTTATGATAAATGAATAATATTTATGTTTTTGCAATATGAAAGTTTGTTATTTTCATGACATGTTTTTGTTATTGGGTTCTGTTATTAAAACTAAAATTTGGCATTGATGTTATTACTGCTTACTCGGGGTTACTAACATGTTTGATCAATGTTTATTCAAAGTTTAATTGTGTGTAGAACATCACCCAGGTTCAAATTCCCAGTTTTGCCCACCAATCAACTTCGACAAGTACCCCCGGCATCGCTACCAGCTTTAATTAGCAATTCTTGGGCCACCCGGGGCAAGGGCAAGGATCAAACTGCCTGCGGTGACCCATGATGGACAAAAACACCAAGTGATTTCAAGTTGTTTGCAAAATCCTGGCCCGGCATTTTTTGTTAGCTTTTTACTCTCGCTCACCCCAAAACATTGGCGGCTTTCGTCGACGGTAACCTAATTGTTTTCAGGCAATCTCGCTGAAAAGTTTAATTAAATTTTGCCTTTTAGGGCCAATCTGGGGGGTTTGCGGTGTTTTGCGGATGATAAAATTTCACCGTGTTTAAAGGTGGTTTTTGCGGCCCGCTGAGTCCTGGTATTTCAATGAAACAACTCAAACGATTAAAATTTCAATTGGCAGCTTGAGGTTTTTGAGGAAACGATACGTGCCAATACTGTTGATCTTGATCCGGGCCACCTGCTCTGTACCGAGCGATGTTCTTGAAGCTGAAGAGAATCTTCTTTGAAGCAATGATCGGTTTTCGTTACCGGATTAGTTTAACGTTTGGAAGCAACTTTCCAAAGAGCTGCTCCTCACCGAACTCAAGTACGGAGCAATATCGTTTCATCCTGGGGTGAAGCAACCGGTGTAAAGATAAGGAAGAAGCTATATAGGAAAATCCTTTACACAGGGAGCTTTTCAGATTCTCAAGCTCGATAGCGAAGAGTGGGTGGGAAATTCATTGCCTGTAAAGTGAGCACGCTCCCACGCTTAGCTGGGAAAATAGAGAAGAAATGTGTCTGGTTTCAGGTGAAAGTAAACGTATTTTATTGGGTGAACATTGCTGGTAGCAGGATTAGATTAGATACCTTGCAAAAGATGAACCGTAAATGCTCCCGAAAGTGATACTCTAGCAGGTCTTAAACTGTTTTCTTCAAAAGTGTGAAAATTACTTTCACAAGGATTAAAATGATTTTTTCAATCGGTGTCGGCAACAAATCATAGCTGCTAATCCCAAAAGCCAATCAAATGTCGTGTGCCAATTTGGGACATAATATTTTCCGTTGGCCGTTCAAAACCTAATCCAAAGTCACCACCCTGGGGGGCGTTCGAGGTCTTGCCGCCGAAAAGCAACAGGGAACATAACAATCATGACAATCGTCGACGTATAAAGACGTCTAGGCCGGATTGTTGTAACAGCCCAAACGGGAGCTTGACGCACAATCCACATAAATTTGAATATTTTACGTGGAACAGTAAGTAAGCATGAGGCTTTACTGAGAAACGTTTTCATTTTTTCTTTCGTTGGTGTTGCCTCGTATGGAGGTCTACATCGACTTTATGGCACAGAATTTAAGCTGCGTGAAAATGACGGCGATGAGGGTGCTGTGCTGTACGTTTTATGTGGTGAAAATTGTTCAATAAAGACCGAGCGACAAATTTTTTGCTTCGGTGGCAAATTTTAGTATTTTCATTCTATTTGATTTTTTAACAATCAAACCAGATTTAATGATTTTGACCAGTTTAAACCGAATTTCCCCCCCAAACCCAACAATCAGCCAAAGCAATGAAACGATAATCTCTGACCCGGGTCTTAAAGTTTCAACCTTTCCTCACTTTGACAGATGATTAGAATTTGGCGTGAGATTTCATGGGTGCTTTCGGAACGCCCCGTTCGTAAACATTGAAGCCCCCACTTTTAGTACCCTCCGCAATGGGGGGAGGCCAATGGACGAAATTTGGCACGATATGGGACGTGATAAAAGGCACCTACTAAACACGAATCTTGATGGCTGACTGGGCCGTTCCGAACCCAACCGAAGCGAGAAGGTGTGAAAAGTGGCCGGAAAAAACCAACCTCAAAGTGTGGGTGTGTGTGTGCGTGCGGTGTTATTTTCACTTAACACGAACTTATGGGAGGGCTGTGTCGCCATTTGTGACGGGTAATGTTTATGGATTTAGTTTGTGTTTGGAAGGATTAACCAACAAGTGACGTTGATTTATGTAAATAACGTAAAAAGCTAAAATTTCTGTTAACGGACGGTAAATTTAGATTTTGCCAGATTTTACTTTTGCTTTTAAAAGTGAATCTCTCATATTTTTAAGAGTGAAGCTGCCAAATGTTGTTTAAAAAGTGGTAATTTTGAAAAAAAATTAGTGAAAAATGATTATATTTAAGACTTGTCTCGAGATTAATATTTTTGAAACATGTACCGGGGTAGGCTACACAATGTCCATGTACTTCTTGTTCAGATAAGTGTTTTTCAATAGTGCTTTTAACAATAGATTCGTGAAAATTTCTATTTCCAAAACCGGGCTGTGTTTCTCATCAAGTTTGTTTCACTAAGTTTATTAATTTTTAATAATTTTTATATAAATTTGAGGTATCGTAGATTAAAAGTACAATTTATTAGATATTGGTTTGTTCATTTCAATATAAATTTTCGATGCCATTCAAAGCATTTTTTAAGCATGATTAATGAATTTTCCAAGTCTACTAAGAAATTTTTGAGCCTCCTTTTTATTACACTTAAAAACTTAACTGTCCACAGAATCCAATAATTCAGTTCTTTTTTCGATAAGAATTCATTTTCATATCAAGTTTTTTTATTATTTGAGTAGTTCTCTTCGAAATCAGCCGATTTTGTATTAGGCTGAATCTTTGTGGGCTTTCCTAAGACCAAGGTAGCCATTTTGTGTCAGTGGCAATGAAAAAAACTTGTTTCTTCTTTTACAACCACTAGATCATTTTATACATTTTTGGACCCTTTTAGACAATTGTAGATCTTGTCAAAATGAACATTTTTGTCAAAGAAAAACTAATTTTGGTCAATTCTATCAAAAGTTATGGGCAAAACATGATTTAAAAATGCTCATTTTCAATTTGAGATTAAATGAGTTAAACAAAAAAGACCCTTGAGATATTTTCAGCAAATGTACTCTAAAATGTGTACTTTCAGATGCTTCTAAGAGCGAGGTCATAATCCACCACCTTTTCAAGTTAGTCACATTTCAAAATGGCGTCTTTGTATTCGTATTTTGGCTATAACTTTCGTTTAAAAGGTCCGATTTTCGTTCTCTTGGAAGATAAATGTGTGTTTTTATAAGCTCTACAAATGTCTAGAAGAAACCAACTCGCTACGACATAAGCCTGAGTTGATAAATTCAAAAAACTAATTTTTATATAAACACCTTAACCTGAATAAAAAAAATGGCTCTGAAAACTTCCCGTTTGAAGATAGATCTTTGTGCTCTTGAGCAAAGTTGCTTAGACTGGTGTCCCCTACAACTTTTCTCAAGACACCAAAGCGCTATCTCGTCATCCCGCCAAAATAAAAATTCTGAACCACCCTAAAATTTGGACCACCCTAATGTCCACCATACCAAAAGATGCCCCTTTTGATCCTGATCATTTGTCCTGAAAACACCAAAGCTCTAAATCTTAACGTGTGGCCGCTATCAATTTTGTCACGCTAGATTACGGTTTCGGACCACTGTGCATTGGTTCACCCATACATGTCTCCATACAATTTTGGCAGCTGTCCATACAAAAATGTTACGTAAATATTACAAAACCTGTAACTTTGAAGAAATTTTCTGATCAATATGGTGTCTTCGGCAAAGTTGTAGGTATTAATGAGGACTAGAGGGTGACGATTCTCGAGATTTTCAATTTCCCGGGAATCGAGAATTGAATTTGGCCATTTCCCGGGAATTCCCGGGACCCGGGAGTTTTTTTTGTCTATATGCCAATAGTGCCAAAAATTTGAAATGAAAAGGTATAAATTTGTTTCTTTTCATTGAGTTCAGTTACAATTAATTAATTCTATGAAACATTAATTTAAGTAGCCTCATTATTTTGAAGAACTATATAAACCTTTTGATTTTTTTTTCTGAATCTGCAAATACAAATCGTTCCTTGAGCCTTTTAAGACTCAAAATTGTAGTTTAAAATATTTTCAAACTTGTTATTAGATTTTTTTTTTTTTTTTTGCGGATCGAGGTGGGATAGCCAGGATCAAGTCAGTCCAAGTCCGGTTGTGTAAAGGAACGGTAATGGTCGTGTCAATCACATGCGGATCGCTCGCACTCCATGGGAGCGGGGATTGAGGACATGATTGGGTAGGTTAAAATGAGATTGTGTTTGTGAAAGTATGTAATCGTGTAATGATGTAAATAAGCTAAATCGAAACTTCGTGCTCAATCGCCGCCCCCAATGTTCATTAAAAACCCCATTCGCACAAGCTTCCCAAAATCAGTGCTGTAGGTTTTAACTGTCGAGACTGTTAAAACCTACAGAACTGGCCCCAAGGAACTCGAGCAAACGGGGTACACTATCCACGCACCAACGGACTTTTACTACGTGACCCTTAACTGTTCCAACAAAAGCAAAATTATTAAAATGAATTCATATGTTGAGGTTTAAACTCAATTAGCAAAGGTCATTATTTAAAAGAAGCAAAGAAACACACGTCGGGCAAAATTTTCCCACATAAAAAAGTCGAAACTTGTATAAAATGTTTTACAGTCCCTTGTCCTGTCACGTTCGTCAAAAGTCTTGTCAATTTTGCTGAAAATTAAAGTGGTTAGAGTTGCAGTTAATCGTATTCAACATGACCAGAAAAGGCAGGCCTGTAATACGATTATCATGCATGAGTACTTAGCTTTAAAGAGGACGACTCCGCAACCGCCGTCAGATGTCCTCGATCACCTTCGCCAGCATAAGTCGCAATTGGCCAGTAACGAGTTTGTCCTGCTTGTCTTTTGACCAGCTCCGCCGTGGGTACCATCATATCGAAATCGGAGTTCCATTACGCTACACAACCCGGCCGCTAGGTACGCTCCAGTTGCTCCGAATTTTCCGACGACAGGAAGCATTCGATCATTCGGTTCCGTCTGGATTTATTCTTCAAAACTGTGGCACTGTAAATATTCTTCAAATAACTAATAAAGAACTATTAATATTTCCAGACACCACTCGGCAAAGATCAATGTGTAACATCTTTGACTGGCGCTATTATGGGGAACAAATGCTCCCCTGCTCTTTCCGTTTTGGTAAAGTGCATTACAAGCCCTCCGACCGTCCCATGCTTTCCATGGGGGCAAGGTCCCAGCCGTGCGGAGGGTCAAACTTGTTATTAGATTTTTGTAGAGAAAATAAATAAGATAGCTTATATATAATTTCCCAGTGTCGGGAATTTTGCAACATGGTAAACAACGACTCAAAACAACGAATTAAACTATTTGTTTTGTATTTTTTAAGGTCAACTGTAAATCAAATTAAATTAAATTAAAGAAATATTTACAGTTATCAGGAAAACCCAAATGTTCACAAAAAATCTAGATTATGGGGATTATCATGCTCGAGAGAAGATATTGAAATTGAACTTAACTTGAAAAAGCTTCTTAGAAAAAATAAAAAAATGGAAAGAAAACGTTTCATTTTATTTCTGGAGTGTAACTGCTAAATATTTTTTATGTTAAATTTTGGGGTCCACATTTTTTTTGGCATGTCTCAATTAACGTTATTGGAATTTTTGAAAATTTAAAATTAACATTTTCTGAATGAGGAGATTAGAGAAGCATTGGTTTATTCGAACTTGAACATCGAACATTCATTCATTCATTCAATGTTCTAAACAATTTTGAAGTTTTCAATTGTTTTTCTGAAAAGTTTATACAATTTTGTTTCGATATTCATGAGTTTCAAATTTCCCGGGAGTCTCGACCGAATTTCCCGGGAATCGAGAGGTCTAAAAATGGTCGATTTCCCGGGATTTTTTTCCCGGGAATTCCCGCTCGTCACCCTCTAATGAGGACTATTTAAAAAAATAAAAATAAAATAGGGACGAGATTTTGTTTGTCGATTTTTATAAACTTTTTTATCTCAAAAACTCAATTTCCCAAAATGTGTATTTTTTTTATTTTCGAGATTTTTTGGAATGCTTAAGCGGACAAAAAAATTGCCACCGAGCTATGATTTTTCGAAAAAAATAGTGATTTTTAGAACAAAAAAATGAAAAACATAAAATTGTTTTGACTTTTCTTATATAAAATTGGAGTTTTCAATATTTTTAAATTATGACCATGAGTTTCCGTTTTTGTTTTTTATGGTTCACAAAATTAGCTGTAAAATTAAAGTAAAACGTCGGTCCATTTGCGTAAAAAAGGTTTTGGGTGACTCACCACACATAACCTTCGGACGCCTAGAAATGAGCAGAAACTTGCAACAGAGCCCACAAAAGACCCGGGGGTCGTAAAAGTGGATTGCTTTGCTTTTTTTTAAGTGACGTGCGACAAGATAGCATGACCACGTAGAACTGAATTCCTACTTTTCATGTCATTTTTAAGTGACGAAATTGCTAAACCAATTTCTCTGGGTATGCAGTCATTTCGATGCCGAAATGTTAAATTTGTTTGATTCGAAATGTATTAAACTCGCTAATTGGAACAACTGACAAATATCAAAAGCACGAAACCACGTGCTCGGAAAAATCCCCCAGTTTTTTGGGCCAAATGTGGGAGACTGTCACGTATTTTTTAGTTGACTTTTTCCGCATCACAACCTTTTGGTATATTCTATAGCACGGTGACATTATAACGCAACACAATTTCGCGCTGTTATTTTTAATCACATTGTGCAAACTAGCTGCGAACTTTCCCGTTTCGCTATAGCTTTCCATCAGCTCAGCTGGGGCGTTAGAAAACGCCATGTTTCCGGCCGTAAACGGATTATCCTCGAATAAACAGAAAACTTTCTAAACCCTCCTCCTACTCCGTTGTTTGCCTTTCTCCGATACATAATAAAACGGTCCCTCTTAGCCCGCTTGAACTACCCGTGGCCCGTGTATTTAGCTCAACCGTGGCGCTTCCGGATCCGGTTTATGCCGAAGATTGGGATCGACCGGGCTTACCTTCGGTGGTATGATAAGATACGTTTCAATTTTGTGATCCGCCAGGTAGGACTCCCGGCCGGCACCTCCTCCCGGTTCCACCTCGAACTTGTCCCCCAGATAGTCCAGGGTGGACTTTGTGATGTGGACTCGACTGTTGATGGAAGAAAACAAACATTAGCTTATATGGTGATTAGCAAGTCGTCCGGAACTTACCCGGCCACTCCGCCACTCTCCATGTGGTTGGCCAGCGTGACGTCATCGCTCCACACGTCAAACTGCCACTTGCGCAGGCCAAGGACGCCGCACAGGACGTTGCCGGTGTGGATGCCGATTCGCATGTCCACGTTGAAGCCGGTCGCTTCGCGGACGAACCTGGAAGAAGAAGAAGAAGGGGAAATTGCAGAAGGGGTCAGGGATGATCCAAACAAGCAAAAAGGAAAAGGATTGAGCAGCAGCAGTGAAAATGGAATAATTGAATTTGAGTCGCCATTAAAAGTTGTTTTAACGAGCTTATGCAGCGACAGGTGAGCCACGGCAATGTGTGTGTGTGGTAACGCGGGATTTTTGCGACCGTTGTGCAACTTTTGCTTCTGCAGATTCGTTAGGGCAAATTGCGTTTGTTGCGTTGGAAATATTTTCGCAAGCGAATATTGTGTTCTTTTGTTGCTGATCAAAAGGTCGACATGGGGAGAATTTGCATCTACTCTTCTATACAGCAATTCCCCACGAAAACAGCATGATTCGAAAAAAAAGTTCTCCGATCGGGCTCTAAATTTTTCTGGGGGATCCTTGGCCGAAATAATTAGACCCGTATTTTGGCCATTAGGGTGACCTACGCCGTAATAGGGTGGTTCGAAAAATTGTAATTTTCGTCGATTTTCGCAAAAACCACTTTTTTCAAAAAATCATATCTCCGCGCCATTTCATTCGATTTTAGCTGTCCTAGACGCAAAAGAAAGGTGATTTGTTTGGCTATTTGGGAAAAATAGTACGAACCCTTTATTTTTGAACTTGCGAAAAAAGAGGTGTTTTTCAATAATTTGCAGCCTGAAACGGCGATGAGATAGAAATTTGGTGTCAAAGGGACTTTTATGAAAAATTAGACGCCCGATTTGATGGCGTACTGAGAATTCCGAAAAAATGTATTTTTCATCGAAAAAAACACTAAAAAAGTTTTAAAAATTCTCCTTTTTCCCGTTTCTTGACTGTACAAATTTTTGGAACATGTCATTTTATGGGAAATTTACTGTACTTTCCGAATCTACATTGACCCAGAAGGGTAATTTTTTAATTTAGAACAAAATTTTTCATTTAAAAATGTCGTGTTTCTTCTAACTTTGCAGGGTTATTTTTTAGAGTGTAACGATGTTCTACAAAGTTGTAGAGCAGCCAATTACAAAAATTTTGATATAGAGACATAAGGGGTTTACTTATAAACAACCAACATTTTCAAAACTTTTTTTTTCGTAAAATCGCAATAACTCGTGAAGTTTATAAGCAAACTTCTTATGTCTATATATCAAAATTTTTGTAATTGTCTGCTCTACAACTTTGTAGAACATTGTTACACTCTAAAAAATAACCCTGTAAAGTTATAAAAAACACGAAAATTTAAAATGAAAAATTTTGTTCTAAATAAAAAAAATGACCATTCTGGGTCAATGTAGATTTGAAAAGAACATTGAATTTCCGATAAAATGACATATTCCAAATTTTGTTACAGTCAAGTAACGGAAAATGGCAGAATTTTTAAAACTTTTTTAGTGTTTTTTTCGAAATACGTTTTTTCGGAATTCTGAGTAACGTCATGATTCGAAATCCGGACACTTAGTGCCATATCATTTTTGTTATAGCTGTCAAAAAATCATGTAATAAGTTGGAAATGTAGAAATATCATAAGGATGTAGTATAAACAGTCAGTTTCAAGAAAATGCATGCAAAATATGTCTTTTCTAACAATTTTTCATCAGAATTTTAAAATTAAAATGACTTGTTGTGCTTCGAATTCCGGACACTGATAAAAGCTGATTCGAAATCCGGACACTTTTGCTTCGAATTCCGGACACTCGATTTTACTTATTAATCGCACAAATTGGAACTGAAATGTTAGTGAATGACATTCTTTAGGTCTCAAATAAGCTGTTAACATCAAAACAATCGATAGTTTATGTAAAAATTCACTAGAATTCAAGGAAATCGAAACCATAAATTTCTGCTTTGCCTTCCCGGTGCTTCGAACGCCTATGAAATATTTCAAGTGAAATGTTTCGCATTTTTGGTAAACTTATAATTTTATTGTATTTAATTGTTTTGGCATTAACTACAACGTTCAAACAAACTTTAAATGAAAGTTGATGTTGGAATTCATCAAATAACACAGTTTTGACATTCATAATGCGAACTTATATCCAAATAATTGATAAAACAAGATGGAGTGTCCGGGTTTCGAAGCGTCCGGGAATTCGAATCATGACGTTACACCATCAAATCGGGCGTCTAATTTTACATAAAAGTCCTTTTGACACCAAATTTCTATCTCATCACCGTTTCAGGCGTAAATTATTGAAAAGCACCTCTTTTTTCAATTTTTATTCAAACAGGGCATTTTTTAGGCCAAAAATATATTTAATTTGTGGACTGCACATCAAAAAATAGACGTATCACTTTAAAAAATATTTTTTTTTATTGAACAATTTTCAAAATATGATTTGTTTAATTTTAGATTTTTTTATATGTTTTTAAAGACTAAAAAATCATTTCTGCGCAAGGAATTCAGTATGGTGTAAAATGTGGTACCGGAGATGATTTTAATTTTCAAAATTTATTTTTGGAATAAAAATCTTAAAAAATTGTCAAACTAAGTTTCATAAATTTTTGAACATTGATAATTAAACCTATAGTATCCAGTATACCACGAGTTGAAAATTCAGATCCAGCAATCCGATCAAAAAAGTTACTAAAGAAAATAGTTGATTTCACTGTCAGTATTTCGGAAATCTGTTTTTTCAATAAAGTGTAGTTATTTTCGGTAACAAATTTGATGTGTTTTAAAATTAAGTTTGTATTTTTTTTATGGATTATGGATTAAAAAAAACAGAGAAATAAATAAAAAGCTAATTTGCGGGCCTTTTTTGATGGGTCGAATATATAAAATTATATAAAATTATATAAAATTATATAAAATTATATAAAATTATATAAAATTATATAAAATTATATAAAATTATATAAAATTATATAAAATTATGTAAAATTATATAAAATTATATAAAATTATATAAAATTATATAAAATTATATAAAATTATAAAATTAAAATTACATAAATTTAACAAAATAACATTTTATTAATATTTCATAAAAGAGATAAACATCAATTTGAAGTTAACGCATTTAAAACTAATCCAAGATTCTTCAAATAACTAACATTTTCTTATTTGAAAATTTAGCTGTCTGCTTAATTTTTAAACCTAGAAATTGATTCCAAAATAAATATTGATTTAGAATAGTGAATCTGGAACATAAATATTTACTATCAAAAAAGAAAATAGCAAAACCCCATAATACGATTAACTAGGAAAATTTGATTTCAAATCATTATAGAACAAAATAAATGTAAATATATCTGTTCGAAAATGTAATAATCTGGTATTTCCATATTCCATCTTTTTGGTTTTGTGCATCAACATCTACTTAGCAATATGTTTAAATGAGTAGTATAAGGATTTTAATTCTTAATGTTTTATTTTCTTTTTGTTTCGAGCTGGGTTTTAATGAAAAGCATTTATTTTTCTTTTTTCAATTTTGATACCATTTTTTTAAGTTCATTTTGCGTTATTTCAGGAACTGTAATTTGTTCTCTTTTAAAAAGATGGTAAAAAAATTGGAAAAAGTCAAAATGCCTCTGTAAATATTTTTGAAGGTCGTTTAATCAATGCATCGGAAAATTTCAATACAGTGGACTCTTTGGCTGTCGATCTTTTCGATATCAATATTGCTACAGCTGTCAATACATTTTTCTGTTCCTTCGAATATATTGCTTTGTTTCTTCGTTCTATAATTTGATAACTCCCACTCTCGGCGGTCCCTTCAATATCGACAACGAGAGAGTCCACTGTAGATTATTGTTATCTTATTAAAATTAAATAAATCAATAAAACATTAAAGATACTGTCTTCCATCACAAAAAAAAATCATTGATATTGAATTAGTTTTTTTATGCAGAGATGTTATTAATTTTGAGACGATACAAATCATTACCTTTTCAAATAATCAAACTTGCTTTGCATGATAAACCACCCCTATCCATTTTCAGTACAGCTTTTCGTTACTTTCCCCATAATCTGACGTTGATCGGCAACTTTCCACGCCGGATTTACTCCTAATTAGACAATGAATATTTATGAGAAAACTTGTCACGGGTACCAAAACGCTTAAGGCTCGACTCTGTCCTATAACGCGATGATTGATGTCAGCGAAAAATGTTTTTGCCAAAATAATTACTCTCAAAAGCCCCACTGCTTTAAGTTTACTCGCGCCAAACATCGTTTATCATCCGTAACAAATTACATCACGTTCCACGGGCCGAGTCGATCACGGGGTTTTTAACATCATCAGCAGTGGGATTTTGTATGGAGTCCCTCCCTGTGTCCTCATTGTTCTGCCCTGCGGTTACCCATTCGAGTGTCACTAATGAGTTGTCAAGTGGTGCAGATTTTGACTTAACAGCAGTGGGTAGGGATGGTAGCGTATTATGATTCCATTAAATTTTAATTAAAAGGTCCATCCGGGAGAGACACGCCACCGAAAAGCCAACATTCCGTTGCGTTTCGGCACTTTACTGTTCTGCTGAAGAGGAAAGCTTGTTTCATGCTTTAGTTCAGAGGCGTTCCAATGGGACTTTAAGGTTATTTTTGATTTTTTCTTTTTCAAGGTCATTTAGTGTTTTTAATGAAATTTCTGTTTTAATCTATCAATCTTCCTGCCAAAAATTCCGAAGTCATTGAAAAATCCCTTAAAAATATTTTTATAAAACCAACGCCCATGATGAGGCATCTCAACCTCGCCGGCAGCGTAAAGGTCCCCAAATTAAACGTCTTTGTAAAGTTATGAGCTGGTGCAAAAAAAGGGCAGATCCTTTCTTCTCCGGGCCATGGGACCCCGTCGTGTAACAGTGTTAGTCGGTGTTTAACTACGCAACATTCTGTTGTCTGTTGTCTACTTTTCGAGTAAATCATTTTCCTCGATTCAAGAAACCAAACCCCCTCTCGAAACAAAGTGAAAAGCCACAAACAAAGCTGCGAATTTCGTGTAAGTTCCTGTGGAATTAAATACTTCCCACACCGGTTTTGGTTTCCCGCAAATTCTTCTGGGAACGTTTATTTCTTGGAATTAAATAAACGGTGAACATTGTGACTCATTTTTTATGTTGCGATTTCCCTCCACTTTCCATCGAATAATTCCACTTACCTTATAGCTTCGATCATCTGGAGGCCCATATTGACACAGTTGGCAGCGTGGTGGGGCCGGGACACGGGCAGTCCGGACACGCAGTAGTAGCAATCGCCGAGAATCTTTATCCGCAGACATTGGTTCTCCTGTGGAAAAGGTGGAAGGGTGAAAAAAAAATCAGAAGGTCGATACCATCAGTTAGTAGGAAGGTACGCGTATTGAAAGTGGTCCGTGGATTGTTTAATATTTGGGGCAGGGGTTCTTTAGCGATAATGCATGTTTTTTTAAAATTTTATTCGATTTATTAGGTTGTTTTTCAAAAAACATCAGTGCAGTGTCATTAACCTAAGCTGAGATATACGATACCTTTCAACAGCTACAGTTGGGCTGAAATTGGGGGTGGCCCAATTTTTCAAAATTCTTTTTGATATGAGAACCTTTTTTATTTTGACCAGGGCTGGTAATTATTTTTACCAAAAACAAACTTTATTATACACAGCAAAAAATCCGATGGTAAAATCGCATGCAGAATCGCAAGTACAATTTTTGTAAACAAAAAAAAAAAATTGCAACCAACGGGAATCAAACGCAGCACCAACAGTACGGACTGAAGAATTGAATTGATGAATTGAAAGGATAAACGCATATATGAGCTTGACATTTCGGTCAATTAGGTTTCCCATACTGGTGGGCTACATATTTCAGGGTGTAATATTACATAGAATTTCTTAAAATAATGCAAAATTTATTTTACACCCAGGCCTTTTACACGCAGCTGGATAACTACTTGTTTTTGCTGTGTAGTCAACGTTGACAACTGTAATGCTGTAAATTGTTTTTTTTTTACAATTCCGTCGTGAAAATACTTACTTTTTCTGTCATTCACGAACGACGAAACAGCATACTTTTCTCTACCAAAAATAACAGAATCGAATAGAAACACTTTTCAATACAATTGCTGAAAAGTTCTTCTTTTCCGCACTGAAATGGATGGCTCGGTAAACCTCGTTGGATAAATGTACGACTTGTGCTGAAAAATTATTTTTTTGCAACTATTTTTTTTAACACATTGGCAAAGCTACTTAAAGCAAGTCTAACACATAACTTCAAAAAAACCCCGCTCTGCTATATAATGCTATTTGAAAATCAATAATTGTTTGAAACATGTTTTTTTTATTTTTTATTTAATTTTTGGCCAAAAACTTTGCAAAAAAAAAAACAAAATACATAAATAGGTAATTTTGTATTCGTTTTTTTTAAATAGCAAAAAAAATCGTTTTCTGTTTTAATTTTCGAATTCTATTGATGTGTATTTTGGGGATTGAAAAGACATCTTTGCGCGTGAGTATAAGATGGTGCAAAATATGGATTCACACATTTTTTGATGAAGCATTTTTATGTTTTAGGCATTTATATGTAAGTTTTTTTTTGTTTAAAATTTTTTTTATTAAGGAAACGCAGCTTTAAGCTTACTGCTTGAATTTTGTGAAATATGAGCTTTTCTCAGTGTCATTCATTCAATTATACCTCAGTTTTAAAATGCGATGTCTCTGTAGCTTTTTATACGATTTTTATTGTTAAATTATGTGAACATTTCGTAAAATTGGTATCAAAAGTAACCTTGGGAAAGGGTCCTACAAATGCCTATAACGTTGAAACTATTCACTTTATCAAAAAATGTGTGAAGTCTTTTTTGATTGCGAATTTGATTTTGCATCTAAATGTAATTTCATATTTTTTTTTCCAAAACTCAAAAAAATCATATCCATATTTTGCACCATCTTATACTCTAGAACAAAGATAGCCTTTCACTCCCCTCAAACACTTAAAAAAAATCGAAAATTAAAACAAATAACAGCTTTTCGCGATAAAAAAAAACAAACTAATAAAATAATTGTATTTATTTTGTTTTTGCGCATTCATATTTTTTTTGCAAAGTTTCTTGTCCAACATTTTAAAATGTAACGAAAATCAAAGGTAGGCTTCGATTGAAAAAATCAAAAATAGCAGTTTTCAATCAATACTTAATCTTCAAGTAGAAAATATTTTAGATTTTCCAAAAACCTCCATTTTCAAAAATCATATTTCTTGTACCTGATGTTGCATCATCGAGAAATTTAGCGGAAAAGAAGACTTTTTTAGTTCACTTTAAATAAAATCGTACCGCCCTTCCGTCACGAGAGATCAAAAAACGAATCTCGGATTCGTAATCAGGGACAAAAGTTTCCCCTTAGGACAAAGTTTCACGCAAATCGAAAAGGGCTTGGGGCACTTTTCCCGATTTCGTGTGAGTTGGTAGAGAATTACCGATATATGTAAAATTTCTTCAGTTTTTTGCGGATTAAAAATATTTTATGAAGGAAGTGCACTCCTGTCTAAAATATATTCGAAAGGTTAGGCAAATTTTCCACATTTTTTCTTTTATTACATTATTGGTCGGACTGCTGGTTGAAACTGCGATTTCTTGGAAACTTTTGGTTCGATTTTCATTGTTTAATAATTAGAAAGTTTCGAAAAATTAGTATCAAAAGTAACCTTTTGAAAAGTCTATGAATAGTGTTTTAAGGAATAAACGAAGCAATCTATTTTATTTCTGAAATTTTTTTTTTCTGAAAAGTTCTATTCGTAACCTACAAAATTGGCGAAGACATCAAATCGATCTGAAAATCCTTTATCAAGATGCAGATTTTTGAACATTCACAAGTCTATTTTGTATGATCACCCCGCAAAATTATGAAAAGCTGATGATGCAAAAAGGCTTAATACAAATTAAAAAATATTTTCGGATAAATGTCGATTTGCGAAAACGTAGAGAATTACTCATTTTCTTTTATTTATTTTCAAGACGACCTATTACAAAATAATAAAAAAGTGACTTTTCACGCTAAGAAAAGTTGATACGGTGATAAGGCTGATTAATATGTGAATCGTATTATTTTTTTTTTGTAAATTTTATGTTTGATTACGTTTAATCTCAGCTTTTGTTCAAAGATTGGAAAAAACGTGAACTTGAAAGATGTTTCAAAATGCTGATCTACTTCAGATCAAGAACCACTGCCCGCGTTCTAAATAAACAGTAGATTCCAAAGAGAAAGTAAACTTTGCCGGGGTGAACGAGCCCGGTTTGATTGAATTAGATCTGATTACAAGCTCGCCAGGATTCGGCATGATGTTTTTCAAAATCGGGACGGCCTGTACGCGCGCCAATATCGCCTTCGTCGTACACTTTTGAGAAATCGCCCCTGCCTTTGGCTGGGAAATCGGACACGAAAGTAAAGTGTTTGGGGATTATTTACCAACCTCGTAGGTCTGGAAGGTAAGTGGAGGTCGGATGGATTGAAAAGAGGTTCTTGAAGGATGTTGATTCAAATCAAATTTACGGTGCTCGCTTTTGATTCGTTTATGGAACGGAATGGAACGACAAATGTTGATTTAGTGTGCTGAGTTGAAGTGGTTGGTCAAATGGAAACATTTGAAGGATTTAAAGTGTTTACAAAGGAAACATTTTTTTTTTGGGAATTTGCGCAATCTTTAACAGGCAGTATTTAATTTCCCCATCCAATTTGGCGTAGCGGCTCTTAAGGACCGTAATTGAGCTAATCAGTTTCACACATGGTAAATGCCCAGTCGGTATCCCCTGCGGGTGTGTTAACCACATCGTTTCACAACACAAATTTTGGTCCTTCGCCTCTCCAATTATCCTGATGGCCAGCATGGCAATTACGACAAACCACACTGTTGGGGGCGTGCTTTGTGGGTGGTTTTCTGAGCTAGAGTGTCCGATTTCCTGGCCTCATTCTACGATTTTTTCGTTGTTAATAATCTCTTTTTTTTTTTGAAAATTAGCAAATTTTGAAAAATCAAAATGAATTATTTTAAATGAATGTCATGTCATTTTTATAACTTTAAAATTTTAAGCTGTGTTTTTTAGGGAATCAAAAAAAGGGGGAATCCCTAACCACTTAAATTGCTACTTTAGCAACTTTGTTCCCGGGAAATTTGGGAGCTCTAACATTATGGAAAGTTACTTACTTGTGCAATCTGATCGAACCGCCCAAACAGCTCGTTCAGCGTTTTGACCAGATCGGACGCGGTCAGCTGCTCCGAGAGGGGCGTGAAGTTGACGATGTCCGCGTACAGGATCGAAACATTGTTGTGGCGCTGGACGTGCATCTCGTGGAACCGCGTCTGGCTCTGACCACCCGCGGTCTGGCAGGCGTCGGCCATTTTCAACATAATACCTGTGGTGGTAAATGACCCAAAATTAGTGGGACTTCCAAACTGGATATCATAGATGATGGTACTCACTGCGTTTGACTTCCGCCGCGATGTAGGCCGGTATCACGCTGAGCAGCAGCTGTTCCTGCTGCTCCCGTTCGCATTCCAGCCGGACCCGTTGCTCGATGCCGGTCCGGGTTCCGTCCACGGCGTCGATGTGGGCCGCGTCGGACATGATGCGGTAGTACAGACCCGAGACGGACGCCGACGCCAGAAAGATGAGCTCGGCCAGCAGCTGAGGAAAGAAGTAGGCCGGCAGGTCGTGGACGCCACCCCATAGGCGGTACCCGATGTGGACCAGACACAGGATGACCGCCAGCACCACCGACACGGGCCACGAGATGGGCAGCATCGTGTGGACGCCCTGGAATTGCGAGCAGGGAGGATGGTTGAGGGTGAGGTTATTCCAGAGGATGATTTCATGTAAATTGCACACTACCGGGGGGTGAATGATCCCCGGCTGGAGCTGATGGGATTGTTTAGGATTGGCAGACCGCAATGAACGTTGTTGGCACTTGAGATAATTACTAGGGATGATGAAGAGAAGCATTCGGAGGATTTCAAAGATATTTGGTATTTCAATATGGGTCATTTTCCGCCAACTCACACAGTAGTTTTCCAACCGTGATACTTTATCCTAAGGGGCAATTTTGTTCCCTGATCACTCGGCTGTCATTTTTTTGGGATATGTTATTTTATGGGAAATTAAATGAACTTTTGAAATCTGCAATAACCGTAATTTTTTTAGAGCAAAATTTGTCATTCTAAAATTTCGTATTTTCTGTAATTATGCAGGGTTATTTTTGAGATTTTAAGAATGTACTACAAAGTTGTAACCAGACAATTACAAAAATTAATGTTCAAACATTATGGGTTTGCTTGTGACCATCACGAGTTATCACGTTATGTTGAAAATCTGGCATCCCTGTCTCAAGTTATGACAAGTTAAGTGATTTTATGTACTTTTTTGAAACCGGATCTCACTTATTTGTATGTAAACGATGTCCGGATCCCTCTTCCGACCCATGGATAGGTAATTTTCAAGATTCAAGATTAAAAGGTTCGTTTAGTAACGAGTGAGGAAGACACAACCACATAGGTGGATTATGTTAGTTTTTCGTTAAATCGCGATAACTCGTCATGATTACAAGCAAACCCCTTATGTTTATAAATAATTTTTTTGTAATTGTCTGCTCTACAACTATGTAGAAAAATGTTCAAAAATCAAAATCAAATTATTCGCTCTACAGCATTGCCTTGGCGTTCTCGATTGCGAGATTCCTACTCGAAACTAGGTGTTCGAAGGCTTGATTGTTGAGGCAATTGCAAACCTCTTTTTACACCTTAGCTTCCATCCACCCCGGGATTCGAACTGACGACCTTTGGATTGTTAGTCCAACTGCCTACCAGCGACTCCACCGAGGCAGGACCCAGGGAGACGACTCCTACACCTGGACTGAGCTAACGACCTAACCTTTTTTTTTAGGTTAGTCCGGGGCCAACATTTACTTCCCGTCCGACGGAAGGCGTGATCAGACAAATCTCGTCTCGAAAAATGCCACCGGGACCGTCTGGGATCGAACCCAGGCCGACTGGGTGAGAGGCAATCACGCTTACCTCTACACCACGGTCCCGGCGTAGAACAATGTTACACTCTTAAAAAAAAAAAACACTCTTAAAAAATAACCCTGCAGTGTTAGAAAAAAACATGAGATTTAAAAATGTTGTTCCAAATGAGAAAATCAGATTTGAAAATTGCAAATTCAAATTTTCATTAAAAAACAGGTCAATAAATTGTATGTATAAAATTTCGATGTTTTCCAAAAATCACTAATATTCAAAAAATCATAACTCAGAGGAAAAAATTTTTGACCATTCTTTTCTATGGCTCTATGGCAATATTTTTATTCCGTGTACCTATATTTTTGAATAGTCCTCATCAATACCTACAACTTTGCCGGAGACACAAATTGATGAGAAAATTCCTACAAAAGTTACATATTTTTGAATATTTACGTATAATTTTTATACGGACAGCTGCCAAATTTGTATGGAGACTAGTATGGAGCAATTCTAGCTCAAATCAGGATTTTTTCTGGTACTTTTGTACCCGACCCTCTCCGAATTCAATGAAACTTTTTAGACATGTTATCTTAGGCCTATATAAGCCATTTTTGTGTATATGGAGCCAGTAGCACTCGATAATGACATTTGAGAATTGCGCCGGGTTTTAAATATTTTTGTAATTCGTATTTTAAATATTGCTGTATCTCGAAGCCGTTGCATCGTATCAAAAAGTGGTCAAAGGCAAACTTGTAGGAAATTGAACGGGCTTTCTGTTAAAAATATACTGAAAGAAAAATACACGCCGCTTCTATGAGAATGTTCTATTTTTATGTTTAAAAGTTAAATTTAAAGGTGATGTCACTTTTTTTTTCGTTCAAAATTTTTGAGGAAATAGCCTAAGATGTATCAAAAAGACTCACGAAAAATGCAGGATGGTATGTCTCTCCTAAAAAACACAAAAATTATTTACTAATTTTCAAAAACCGATACTGGGAATCGAATTTCCAGACAATTTTACATAAAAGTCTCCATATTGACCATTGTCCTATGTCGAATCCTTGTGAAGATACAGATAGGTTTTTTGGTGGTTTTTGGCAATGTCTATATGACAGACTTGATTTTTCAGTCTCGTAAATATTTTTAACAGAAAGCTCGTCCAATTTCACATAAGTTTGCCTTTGGCAACATTTGAATTGGATGTATGGGCTTACAGATATAAGTTTACTTTGCTCATAACTGAAAAGAGTATATTTTTTTCAGTGTGGTAGAAACCGGGATAGTAAATCAGCTTACGTAAATATTCAAATGAGTCAAATTGAAAAGCTGTAAAAGGAAAACTTATGGGAAATTGGACGAGCTTTCCGTTAAAAATATTTACGAGACTGAAAAATCAAGTCTTTCATATAGAAATTGCTAAAGAACCACCAAAAAACCTATTTTTTCAACATTTTTATTTTTAAAATCGCTGTATCTTTACAAGGATTGGACTAAGGACAATGGTCAATATGGAGACTTTTATGTAAAATTGTCTGGGGAATCGATTCCCAGTATCGGTTTTTGTAAATTTTGACGTTTAGACCACTTAAAAAAAAACAGTTTTAGTAAATGAGTTTTGTATTTTTTTAGGAGAGACATACCATCCTGCATTTTTCGTGAGTCTTTTTGATACATCTTAGGCTATTTCCTAAAAAAATTTGAACAAAAAGAAATCGTGACATCACCTTTAAATTTAAGTTTTAGACTTAAGGGTGCACAGCAACCAAGGAAGTTGTTGTCTTCTTATTGCAAAATTGTCAAACTTACGGTCCCAATCCTGCAAGAATCTGATTGTAAAAATAGTCAAACTCTGTTGTAAATAACTACGAAGACAGTAATTTAGGGGTTGAATAAAAAATTATATCGATAGTTCCCGTAGTTTTGAAGATACAAAAATGTCTGTAACAGAAATCTGGGTGCAAAAGCTATGGTTGATGTGTACCGTTAAAAATCAAAAAATCTCATAGAGGTGGTGTGTATTTTTGATTCAGTGTATTTTTTCAGAAAGCCCGTCCAATTTCCTACAAGTTTGTCTTTGACCACTTTTTGATACGATGCAACGCCTTCGAGATACAGCAATATTCAAATTACGAAATACAAAAATATTTAAAACCCTGACGCCCTTCTCAAATGTCATTATCGAGTGCAACTGGCTCCATATACAAAAAATGGCTTATATAAACCTAGGATAACATGTCTAAAAAGTTTCATTGAATTCGGAGAGGGTCGGGTACAAAAGAACCATAAAAATTCCTGATTTGAGCTGGAATTGCTCTATGTATAAACCAATCACACTAGGCTAGGCTTAGTGATTTTCCACGTTCAAGAATTGCAATTTTCACGGGGACCAAAATTCCAAAACACTAAATTTCACGGAAATTTCACTGAACGTGAAAAATTTTAAAATGTCATTGAAAATCGTACAGAAAAAAACTTGATATACTTCATTTTTTATTATTATTCAACCAACTGTCAATTTCTTCACCAATATTAAACGAGAAAACTGATATTTACGTAAGATGATATTATCTAGTGAATAAATTTTGATCAAAGATTTAAAATGAATTAAATAAATTGACATTGCAAAATAAGTTTGATCTTGCGCATGCTCATTGTTTGTATTGTTTTTTTGTAACATCCCACTGAGAATTTTGGCTCGAGTCGATCTGGCTGAGCCTGAATCGAGTCGAGGCTCGAGCCAAAATTCTCAGTGGGATATTTGATTTACAGAACAAAATAGTGTCTTCTGATTCGCTTTTATATTATCTATTTACATTCGCTTCAATTATTATTCAAAAAAAAGGTTAATGTCTGTACCAGCCAAAATGATTAATGTAAAATTAATTTAGTTCTAGAAGGTTTTTACACCCCCTTCAAAAGTTTCATTAGAAAAGTCTGGAAGCAAAAAAAAAATGTTTGTAATCTTTATATTTTATTTAACTTTTATTTTTTTTATTTCTACAAGAACCAAAAAAAAAATCATCAAACCTTGTGAAAATTTCGCGGGACTGTGAAAAATCATTTAAATTCATTTAAGCATCAATTAATGAAGTAAGAATTCTCTAATTTCTTTTCGAATTCTTCCTTCAAAATGAAATGGAAGTCAAATTGTTGTTAGAGAGAATGTAGTATGATTAAAAAAAAGTGAGTTTTCTGAGTAAAGCTTATGAAAAATATCCATGGGACAAATAGCGACAAAAACGAATATTTTTATTTTTTTGAGTCAATTTTAAAAGTTTTGATTGAAAAACTTCAAAATCAGAGAAAAAAACAAAAATTATGCATGTGCATAAAACTTGTTGTTTCCTCTAATTCTTTAAGAAGTTTGTATCATGTGATTTGTTTGAAAACTAAAGTAAATAATTTACATAAAAAGTACTATTTAAGGAAAATTTCTAATTTTCACGGGATCTCACGTAAATTACCAAATTTCACGAATTTCACGCTGTCCGCGAAATCGTGAAAATTCACTAACCCTAATCAGGACAATCTAACATATATTAGATCGAGAACTTCCCCCCGAAGAAGTCAATAAATTCCGTTCAAATGTAGAAAAGAAAACTATAGTATTTGGATGTTTTATCAACCTAACTGCAAAGCCTAGAAAAATATTGTTTTAATAAGGCCGTTGCAAATATTTTTCAAAATTTATGTCGCCGCTTCTTCAAAATTGGTTCAAAAAATCAGGGGGCAAAAAAAAAATTTTTTTTTAAACTTCAAAATTTTTATGAAATTAAAAGTTAAATCAACTGAAAACAATCTAAAATGCATTGAATGCATTGATAATCATATTTAGCATGTTTGGGCTGGATTTAAAATATTTTGAATTTTTATGAAATTTTAATGTACAGCATCGCAAAAACTTTATTTTTGGCAAAAAAAAAAAATCGTCAATTCTTTTTGGAAACTAATGATTGCAAAACAAGTGGACAGATGTATAATGCATTTTTAAACACTTTTTCATTCAAATGTTAAAACCATGGCTCGTAAATTAAATTTTTTTCTTTTTTTTTGTTTTCTTTTTTTATGGGGGTAGCGATTCTTTGCCATTTTAGTTACTTTTCCTAAACTGACTGCTGTTTTATGTGATAGATATCAATTTACATTTTTATTCAAGTTAACGAACTATTCCATAATTTCCAGTCAGTTTTATTTCTTGTAGGTTAAATTTGGGTGAAAAATGATATAAAGTCATTCCTTTCGCTAAACCCTCCAAAAGCGCAAATGTCCACCCCCTGGTGGAAAAATGTCAACCCCTTTCAAGCAAACAGTTCCAAACAAAGAAAATACCTAACAGAGAAAAATCCAGCTCATCTCTTATTCCAGAGTGCAGCGAACGCCTAGCATTAATCTCCCCCGACCATCTCTCGCTGGGTTGAAAAATCGCCCGGCAAACACAGGAATCAACAGTCGGTCCCGCGGCCACTTTCCTGGCCCGGCCTCCAGTTTCGCTTGCGCCATTTGAACAAATGATGACACATTGGAAAATTAATTTCTTACTGTTAAGTATAAATCAAGTAACATGAGCATAATTTTTGTGTAAAAACCAAGAAAAATAAATAAATACATTTGACGATTTATAAATAAGTTGAGCATAAAAAGTGAACATTTTCCACTGTGATAACACTAAGGCTTCGATGTCCTGCTGTGCTGTCGTCACTTTATCACTTCTCTGCCGGGGCTCAAAGCACACAGCAGGACATTTGCCTTTAGTAAGGAAGTCGGGGTTAGGGAAGAAAGCGCTCCTTCACTCTGGCCTACGACCGTGAGTGAATCGTTACATACCAGACATAAAGTAGAGAAAGTAGAGGACGACGATGGAGCCTCGAGCAAGGGAGGCATTTCAACACAGAAGCGCAGGACGTGGACGAGCGTAATGAATTTGCATTTTCTTGTAAATTTCCCGTTTTTAATTTGCAGAAAGACGACCATTTTGTGCAACGGTCAGCAAGGCAGGGGGAAGTTGAGTGCGGGTTGGTACCGCCAAGTAGTAGTTACACTGACAGAGTGCTCTTTTGTGGTCTTTGCTGTTTGAATAAAGGGGTTATTCCGGGTGGTTGGAGCGTTTTAATTTGTTCGTTGTTTCAGTGTGATGAACTTTAGAAAATAATGGTGACCGTTTTTAGAGAAAATAATAGAGAAAATGGAAAATGTAATCATTTAATTACATTTTGACGTGTCGTGAATCGTGCTTGACGGTTTGAAAAATATAGTGAAATTTACAAACAATAACAAATCAAAATCAAAATTTTGAGGAGTTGTTTAGGTGCCTAAAAGCAATCGGAAAAAAACTTTGTTCTGAAAAATCCACCATCTCGAGCCAATCAAAAAAACAAAAAACGACTTTGTAATGGTAGGTTGTTAAATTCGTGCAAAACATATAGTGCTAATTTTTGACCCGAGAAAACAACTATTCTGCAAAAAAAAAAAAAAAAAAACAATAAAAACAGTTCCTTGGGAATCTGTAAATGGTTTTTTTAGTTTTTATTAATTAATAAAAATTTTACTCAGCAATTTAGCATACAGAAATTTAGTTTTATGAAATTTTACATTTTCTAATATAAATATCTCGAGTTTGAAGCGAAACAACCCTCAGATATTTTCAGCATTTGTAGTGCTAGATTTCTTTTTCAAATGCAATCTGGTGCATCCCTGGGCTTTGTCATAATGAGTATCATAGGTTTGATGCTTGTTTGGCAAGGAGTACGATTTGATTCGATGTGGAATTAAAATCGAAGTTTTCAGTATATTGCTGAAGCTTCCATTTTTACACATGGACACCACTTCATGCTACGAGAACCCATTTTGACGCAGTCTCAGGGCTTAATCGAGGGCCGGTAAGCTGTCATCGAGACAAGGAGGTTCTCCGATAGTGCAAATATTAAATCATATGTGATTTTTCCCTATCTTAATTTGGGTGTCTGGTTAGGATGCGGGTTTTTAAAAATTTAGTTTTTGTCGGGGATTTGAGATAAGAGTAGGTTTCGGATAGGTTACTTTAAATCTTGTATTCAATTCAAGTTATGTAGTTTCCGCAAATGAATATTTGGAATTATATGTATAATTGAATATTTTGGACACACAACTATGCATTTATTCTAGAGTCAGATCCATACAGCGTCAGTGTTTATTTGGTCGAAGTGTACTAATTCATTGGCTGATCTGGTTCTAGTTGTAATGTACGACAAGACTACTGACGGACGTGACAGGACGAGGGTTTATAGGTTTCGACATCAACGATGTGCGGCTGGATCACCCTCCAAAAAAAAAAAAAAAATGCGATCTGGTGCACAAAGATTGGATTTTGCTTTTTTAGATGTTTGAGATTTAAATGTGATTTTTTTACTTTGAAGGCTGTAACTTTGACAATAAGTCCAAAACTAGTTTTACGGAAACCAGAATGTTAGCTCCATAAAATCTGCATATCATTTTGGCAGCTGTTCATACGCAAAATTCGAAAATCTGTAACTTTTGATGGAATTTTCTGATCGATTTGGTGTCTTGGACAAAGTTGTAGGTACAGCCCAGAATCGATTATCCGAAATTTCGATTATCCGAAGTTGGATTATTCGAAGTTTGATTATTCGATTTTTAATTTTTCTTACTTATTACATCAAATTCGAGTTCTGTGGCCTCATTTTAGACAAATTTTAATAGTTGATTGCCTATTTAAAAAAAAGGCAAATTTTCATTATTTCAGCACCGCCATATAGGTCGCCATCTTGGATTTCAAAATTCTAAATATTTTAGAGTAGTTTTTGGGTCATATTTGAGCTCGACAATCTGAACTAAGACAACGAAAAAAAAATTTTTTCGTTATTCGATTATCCGAAGTGAAATTTGGCCAAGGCCTTCGGATAATCGATTCTGGACTATTCAGAAAAAATGGATTTTCATATTAAATTTTTTTCACAGATTTCTCTTTAACAGTTTCTCGCAAGATTCTTATTTTTCAATTATTGATATTTTTTGTTTTTTTTTTATGGAATAAAAAACCGCAAGTTTTGATCCTTAGAGAAGTATGGACAAAAATATTGCCGCCAAGCTATGATTTTGATTTTTGGAAATAATAGAAATTTTAGTCATGACAATTTTTGACTTCAGTTTTTAAAACAAAATCAAATTTGCAATCGAAAAGGACAGCAAGGATTTTTTGATAAAGTATACCGTTTTCTAGATAAAGTCATTCAAAGTTTAATTTTAACTTGAAACTTCCGTTGAAAATTTCAGAATCAAGACTTACATTTCAAATTGGCTTAATGATGAATGTTTAGCCTTTTTGAAATGTTTGTCTTGATTATAAAATTATCAAAATATTTTTTTCGAAAAGATCATAAAATTTCATAAATGTTTAATTTTTCAACATTGAAAATTGGACCATTAGTTGCTGAGATATTGGTATTAGAAAATGTGGGAATGTTTGGATGAGAATTAAAAAAAAAGTAAAATTTTCTTGTTTCTTTTAATCTTTCTTTTTTCTTTTAATCGCTGTTTTCAGCAACGGACCTCTGGTTGATCTTCTAGGCAATTTTATTGTAAATTATCTGAAGTTTTCTAAAAAATATTTTCATGAATGGACAATCATAGACATTATTTAAAAAAAATCCAAAAACGGGAACTTTACAGTTAAAATTAAACTTGAAGTGGCTGTATCTTGAAAACGGTTCACTTTTTCAAAAAGTCTGTAGAGTACATTTCGATTGCACATTTAATTTTACAGTTTTCAAAACTGGAATCTTAAAAAAAATCTCTAAGATTTATTTTTTTTTCCAAAAACTTTTTTTTTCAAAAATTAAAACTTGGCGGCCATTATTTTGCCCATACTTTTCTATGGCTCATAAGTTTTTGTCCCCATTTGTAACATGAGCAATTCCAGCTCAAATCAGGAATTTTTCTGGTACTTTTGTACCCGACCCTCTCCGATTTCAATGAAACTTTGTAGACATGTTATCCTAGGCCTATATAAGCCATTTTTGTGTATATGAAGCCAATAGTGCTCGAAAACAACATTTGAGAAGGGCGTAAGGTATTTAAATATTTTTGTATTTTGTAATTTAAAAATTACTGTATCTCGAAGCCGTTGCATCGTATCAAAAAGTGGCCAAAGACAAACTTGTAGGAAATTTGACGGGCTTTCTGAAAAAAAATACACTGAAACAAAAATAAACGCCACTTCTATGAGATTTTTTTTATTTTTAATAGGGTTTTTGGTGGTTTTTGGCAATTTCTATATGACAGACTTGATTTTTCAGTCTCGTAAATATTTTTACTTGAAAGCTCGTCCAATTTCCCATAAGTTTACCTTTGACAGCATTTCAATTGGATATATGGGCTTACAGATATAAGTTTAATTACATTGCTCATAACTGATAATACCCAAGTAACAATTTAAGTTTTGTTCCTTTCCTGAAGAGATATTCAAGTTATCTTAGCCAAAAATGATCATAAAGCTAACTTATCTCCAGAACAACAATAAATCAGCATTAAACCTGAGTTAAGAGCAAAGTGGAGCTCTTGTGAAACTATTTTTTCTTGAGAAGCTCTTGTCCTAGCCTCTTTAAGAGTCATGTTTCTAGAAAAGCTCTTGTTCAAGATTGAGTAAGAAGTCAAAGGCTGATGTAAGCTTTAAAGAGGTTTTGATCCAGAGCAAAAGGCGTAGTACTGCGACCGTAGTGCATGCATACATTAGTTCGCAGAAGGTAGATCCGACAATAAATCTCTGAATTTCTTTTCCCTAGCTAAATAAAAACAAAGGTTGTGATTTTTTCAATTCAATTTATTTATTTGTTGTAAGTGGGCCAAATCATCGTTAAGCACACATGTTTTTCTTACATGGAAGAATTTGTCATCCATCATAAAATAATTTAGCCAAAACATCGCTGTTTTTTTTTATTTTTGATAACGAACACAACACCACCAATCCGAGGGACGAGTTTATTATCTTCTCAAAAGGTTTTATCCGACTGGTCCTCGAATGTTCTGTCGCTGCTTCCGTCGAGACGTCGATGAGGAAACGCCAAAAGAGTTCCGTACCAGGACAAACGGATAGAAAAGAGGTCCCACTAAGCCGGGCGTTGGTGACTTCTGCAAACAAATCCGGATCGACACGATCTTCAACCAGTTGACCAGCGAACCTGAACTGTGGCCACGGGAGTGGCGGCCATAATGGCGATTCGCGTGCTGCTCGATCACGACGTGTCGGAGTGAAATGTATTGCTGGACACGCATGCTAACGAATTCGGCTTGCACCCGACCTCGTACACTTTTCCGAAGGTGAAAATCGTAACGTCCACGCGTGATTCGGATTACGAAAAAACGTAATTCTCGGAATTAGCACTTAGACACTAAACCGAACGACAGCGACATCTTGTACGAATGATTTGCGAATGTGAGTGATTTGACAGATCAAATTCAAACAATCTGGAAATATGCTTTCATAAAGCGAATTAGTTTCAATTGAGTTTTAATGCAGTTTTGGGAAGTTAAGTTGTCTTGAAATTAACCTCTTTGGGATAACTTTAAGTAAAAAACCTAGGTGTGGCATAAAACTATGTTCCATATTCCTAAAATACTCTTGAAGATTATTTGAAGATATTATTAAAATATTCGTATCATAAATCCAGAATGTTTTGTTTAATGTTTGCATAAAACTGAGAAGTAATTTTCAAAGCTTTTATAAAACTTGTTAAGACAAACAAGCATTCTTTTTGTTACTTGGGATAGAATATTTTTCTCAGTGTGGTAGAAACCTGGATAGTAAATAAGCTTATGGAAACATTAAAACGAGACAAATTGAAAAGCTATCAAAGGCAAACTTATGGGAAATTGGACGAGCTTTACGGTAAAAATATTTTTGAGACTGAAAAATCAGGTCTGTAATATAAAAATTGCCAAAAACCACCAAAACCCCAATTTTTTCAAAAAAAATATTTTTAAAACCGCTGTATGTTCACAAGGGTTGGACATAGGACAATGGTCAATATGGAGACTTTTATGTAAAATTGTCTAGGAAATCGATTCCGACTATCGGTTTTTGAAAATTTTGACGTTTAGACCACTTTAAAAAAAAAACAGTTTCAGTAAATGATTTTTATATTTTTTTTAGGAGAGACATCAAAAAATCAAACCATTCACATTAACGACCCCCGGGTCTTTTGTGGTCTCTATTGCAAGTTTCTGCTCGAACCTTGGAGTCCGAAGGCTTAAATGGGGAGAGCACCCAAACCTCTTTCTACTCCAAGGAACCTTCCACCCCAGTGTTTGAACTGACGACCTTTGGATTGCGAGTCCAACCGCCGCCAGCGATTCCACCAGAGTAGGCTTGGTTTGGTGTGTTGTTTGTACGTATGGCATGGAGACGACTCCTACATCTGGAATGACTTAACGGCCTAACAACCAAGGCCGGGACCGACATTTTACTTCCTCATCCGATGGAAGGTTGGAGCAGATGGGAATCGAACCCAGAATCATCCGCTTACAAAGCGGACAGCGTAACCATTCGGCCACGCACTGCCAGACATACCATCCTGCATTTTTCATCAGTCTTTTTGTTACATCTTTGGCTATTTCCTCAAACATTTTGAGCGAAAAAAAATCGTGACGTCGCTTTGAAAATTAACTTTTAAACTTAAAAATCATAAAATCTCATAGAAGTGGCGTGTATTTTTGTTTCAGTGTATTTTTTTAAACATCTTACATTGAATCTCTCGAATAAAGTGCATTCAAATGATTCGAACCAAATATGTTTCCATGCTTTCGTTTCCCTTGAGAGCTTTGATGTTCGCAATTGCATTCCCATCTCAAGCGAATTCCCGATAAAATCCTTCTCTCGTCGATTGCACTTCGACAACAGAGCAAGTACATTCGTTTGCAAAATGCAATCTAGTTGAAGGCATCATTCCAGGAAAGCAAAAAAAAAAAAGGTGGCGATGATTGTTGATTCAAACGGTAACGTGAGAGTGGTGTGAAACACTAATCGATCTACGGTCGAAACCATAAAAAGTCCACGAAAAACGCTGCAATACTTACCAAAATGAGCGCAAACAGTGGCAGCGGTGCCAGCTGGGCTCCGACGGCAATCGCCACCGCGCCGATGGTCCCGGTGGTGAGCATGGCAAAGGCCAAGGCCGCCAGCGGGGAGTTCATCACGACCGGGAAGTGCAGTGCCACCAGGATGCCGCACAGGATCACGGCGGCCACGCCGAGCATCGTCAAGTCAGCCACAATCTATAAATCAACCGACATGACTCCGTTGAGTTTGTGGGTTTTCAATTCGTGGTAGGGGTTTTTGCTGGAAGTTGGGTTTAGTGGAGTGTTTTTCTTCTCTGGCGGCTAGTTCTATGGAGTGAACGAGCACAGTTCTTCGTCATGGTCGTAAAACCAGAATGGAAATGTTCGTTTTTTATTGTGGATAGATGCAGCAATGATGGATTCTCTGTCAAATCAATTTAGAAATAGAGGCCTCAGTTGAAAACGTAATAGCAAAGAACTTCAGTTTCAATTACTTTCAGTGCAATTATCCAACGTAGTTTACCGAGGTTGATCAATACGACAAGTGCTAAAAAATCGAGTTGTTGCAACTCATTGAATTGGATTGAAACAGGAAAAGTCCTGTCGATGAAACCACAATATCCTCACATTCTTCCAGAGAACTGGCTCACTTGTCAAGTGGCAACGATGGAAAAAATACACTCCACTGGGAAATGGGATTCATGCAAATTGTCCGGAGCAGCAGCAGCAGAACCGAAGCAATAATTTCATCTTACCGCGGTCTGAAGCTGGCACAGGACGATTGATACCAGACAGCACAGTATCGATATGCCAAGGCCAGAGATGAACAGGGACTTTCGCAGCCGCTGCCGGTACCGGGTGTACAGATCGTCCAGGTGGGAGTTTTCTGTGGAGGAAAAAAAAATGCGAAAAAAAAGACATCATTAGATGACATGCTTCAGTTTTGATTGCCATGGGAGACCGTGGCTGGGAGAGAGGATTTTAGATTGAATCCGGTCGGATCGGAACGAAACGGAATAATTGAATATAAATAACTATCCCAGGAAGCAATATACTGTCCATGGTGGGGGCAAACCATCATCGCCGGCGTTGACGACGTGAAGATGAAGTTGAAAATTAAATGCGTTTTTGTGTTCTGTTGTCATTCAATTGGAAAATGTCAACAAAATGCTAGTGTGGAAAGAAATTGAATTTGGTTTAGGGATTTTGCCATGGTCTCTGAGGTAAGGGTATAATCCTATTTTCAAAATAAACTTTAAGAGATTGGAGACCCAAACTGTTCCAAAATTGAAGGTCGAATATACGAGGTCAAAATATAATCAACTTAATTAATTCATGTCTAGACGAGTAATAGCGCTTGTTAATAAAAAATCTCCAATTTGAGAGTTCAGTTGCTAATGATTGTGTTGAAAGTGATCAAAATTACGCTTTATAATTCTTCGCTACGCACTATTTTAAGTCATATTAAAAGCTCATTAAATTTCCAACAGCGTAAAGTGATAGTATAAAGGCACGCAGAAAATCACTCAGTATCATCAGTTTATTCAACAATACAGTTTGTACCAATCTACCAAACCCTACCAAGGAAACCATGAAGATCACATTCTTCATCCCCCTGGTGGCCACCGTCGCCTATCTGGCCGTATTCCAACCGGTGACCGGCCATAATGTAACCGTTGCCACTGACCCCGCCACCGTAACCGGACCCGGTGCCCCTGCTCCGGCAGTTACGGAAACCTCCAGCAGCTCTTCCAACCCGGACACCACTACCGCTGCTGGAACCAAGAAGCATGGTTCCTCGGAGGAGAACGGATTGGGTTCGCATGAGCGCAAGGGCCATGGCAAACGTGGCCACGGAAAGGGAAAGGCTCACCCTTTCCCTTTCCGTGGCCACGTTTGCCATGGCCCTTGCGCTCATGCGAACCCAATCCGTTCTCCTCCGAAGGATACCAAGGGCAGCAAGGGGCAGGCCAGCAAGGAGAAGGGACAGGCCAATAAGGGAAAGGGACAGAGTAAGAACTAAGAACTAAGAAGTGCTGATCAATGAATGACAATAAATGAATGAATTTATGAATAATCTTCATCTTCATACCCGCTGGCAGCTTGGTCCAGTACACAGGTGTTCGCTTGATCAAACAGTTTGTCATCTCGTAAAAATTGACGAAACTGGTCCAGATAATTCCACTTCCATCACTGCCACTGGCCATCAATAAAAATTTTGGCGTTGATCTTTTTATTATTAAAAAAATACATTGTATACAAAACTGATGGTTGAAAAATGACATCAAAAAATTTCCGGATTTGCGTATGGTTTGCAACAATTATTTTAATTATTATTGCTTATTTTTTTCCAATTTATTGTCATTCATTGATGATCAATGAATGATAATAAATTGGCAATAAAAAGTATTGCTTCGATCAATTTTCGAAAAATTGCTTGAGTTTTATAACTCTTTTTTAAATCAAAAAATATGTTCCATTAAATCTAATAAATAAAAATACCTAATCACCCAACCCTTAATCCATCCAAAAGCCATTTTGCATCATTAGTTCATCCATATAATTTTCCATACAAATTTGGCAGCTGTCCATAGAAAAATGATACATGAAAATTCAAAAATCTGTATCTTTTGAAGAATTTTTTTTAACGATTTGGTGTCTTCGGCAAAGTTGTAGGTATGGAAGGACTACTCTGAAAAAAAAAGATAAACGGTAATTTTTTTTGGTGATTTTAAATTTAATTTTTTGTCATTTTAACTTGATTTGCATAAAAAAACGTTACTTAATCCACCCTTAGGTGGTTGGTGCCTTCCTCACATTTAAAAGGTAATGCTATCCAAAATAGGGCGGACCTTTAAGTGTTCTATCAATTTGACTAATTATTCATCTCATTATTATTTCAGGGCACTTATGTGCTTACAACTTATGATAGCGTAGTCAAATCTCCAATTCAATTTGTGCCCGTTGGAAAGGCTTATTAATTATCTATCCAAAGATAGGTCGCATGATATATTTGGACAACGTTTTCATCAAAACACCTGAGATCTGGCCTCCAAAAAATGTATAAATAACACTTAAGTGCTTATAACTTTTGATAGGGTTGGCAGATCTTTTATGTTTTGAATGCATTGGAAAGGTCTTTCGATTACCTATCCAACGACAGGTCGCATGATAGATCCGGACATCGTTTTCATCAAAATATCTGAGAACCGCCCTCCAAAAGTGCATAAATATCACTTAAGTGCTTATAACTTTTGATAGGGTTGTCAGATTTTCAATGTTTTGGACGCGTTGGAAAGGTCTTTGATTACCTGTTCAACGATAGGTCGCATGATAGATCCGGACAACGTTTTCATCATGATATCTGAGATCCGGCTTCCAAAAAGTACATAAATAACACTTAAGTGGTAATAACTTTTGATAGGGTTGTCAGATCTTCAATGTCTTGGACGCGTTGGAAAGGTCTTTAAAATACCTTTCTAAAAATGTATAACATGCCGGGTTTTCTTACAAAACCACCCTTTTACAATCTTCCGGACTTTTGTTAAAATCGTTTTTAGCATAACTTTTGAAGTACTTAACTAAACTGCATAATTTTTAATACCGACTTATGGGACCCCAAGACGGATCGAATGACGCCAAAACGGACAAAATCGGTTAAGCCAATGTTGAGATAATCGAGTGACAATTTTTTGATCAACATCCCACCACACACACAGACATTTGCTCAGAATTTGATTCTGAGTCGATAGGTGTACATGAAGGTGGGTCTAGGAGGTCTAATTGAGAAGTTCAGTTTTCGAGTGATTTTATAGCCTTTCCTCAGTAATGTGAGGAAGGCAAAACACTATTTTTTATTTTTTGATATGTTTAAGGGAACATCAAATGCCAACTTTTCAGAAATTTCCAGAATGTGCATAAAATCTTTGACTGAGTTATGAATTTTCAAATCAATATTGATTTTTTCAAAAAATCCAAACATCATTCGCAAAAATTCTTCAACTTCATTTGTCTATGTAAAATCGAATTGGCAATCAAAAAGTACTTAAGTAAAATTTTGATAAAGTGCACCGTTTTCAAGTTATAGCCATTTTTAGGTAACTTTTTTGAAATAAGTAGCAGTTTTTAATTTTTTCAAATGAGTGCCCATGTTTGCCCACTTTTGAAAAAAATATTTTTGAAAGGCTGAGAAAATTCTCTATACTTAGCTTTTTGAACTTTGTCGATACGAGTTTCTGAAATATATATTTATTTTTTTAAATCAAGACTTACATTTCAAAAGGACGTAATATAGAATGTTTGACCCTTTTGCAATGTTAGTCTCTGTTTTTAAATCTTTGCATGGTAATATCTCAATAACTAAGAGTCGAATCAACAATGTTCAAAAAGCAAAATTCAGAGAATTTTCTAATCTATTCAAAAATATTTGTTGGGCACTAATTTTTGAAAATGAATAACTGCGACTTTTTGCCTTCCTCACCTCACTGAGGCAAGGCTATAAAATCACTCAGAAATTGAACTTTTGAATGAGGCCTCCAAGATATACCTTTACGTATACATATCGGCTCAGAATCAAATTCTGAGCAAATGTCTGTGCGTGTGGATGGACGTAGAATTTTTTTCTCACTCGCTTTTCTCGGAACTGGCTCGACCGATTTTGTCCGGATCTTTGTTTTTGGATTCATCTGCAGGTTCTTTAAGTCTTTTTTAAATTTCATCCGGTTTGGTGCAGTACTTTAAAAGTTATGTTCGAAAAACTGTTTTGGTTGATACAAAAAAGGGTCATTGTTTACATAATTTGAAAGCTCCGGCGAAAGGCTGTCGGAACTTTCCGCTCAGTGCACGCACACAAACACTGCAGTGCTTTCAAATGGTTCAATAAATTTATCATAGATGGCAGCACTCAGATGTATAGTGTCTTTACTAAGTAAGCGTTAGCCAGAGCTTTCGTTGTGTGTGGTTGCAAGGCTTTTAGGAGGAAGGCAGCAACCACCTTCTGGTGGATTAAGTAACGTTTTTTCAAAAAAGTTACCCAAAAAATGGCTATAACTTGAAAACGGTGCACTCTATCAAAGTTTCAATAGAGTACTTTTTGATTGCAAATCGACTTTACATCAAAAAATAAAGTTGAAAAATTTTTGCGACCAATATTTGTTTTCTTGAAAAATCAGTCAAATAAAAAAAATCAAATTATTCGCTCTACAGCATTGCCTTGGCGTTCTCGATTACGAGATTCCTACTCGAAACTAGGTGTCCGAAGGCTTGATTGTTGAGGCAATTGCAAACCTCTTTTTACACCTAAGCTTCCATCAACCCCGGGATTCGAACTGACGACCTTTGGATTGTTAGTCCAACTGCCTACCAGCGACCCCACCGAGGCAGGACCCAGGAAGACGACTCCTACACCTGGACTGAGCTACCGACCAAACCTCTAGGTTAGACCGGTGCCAACATTTACTTTCCCCGTCCGACGGAAGGCTGATCAGACAAATCTCGTCTCAAAATTTGCCATGGGACCATCCATAAACCACGTGGACAATTTAGGGGGTATGGCGATTGTCCACGCCCATACAAATAAGTTTTTTTTTTGTATGGACAATTGTCCACGAGGGGGGGGGGTTTAGATTTCCAAAAAAAGTGTCCACGTGGTTTGTGGATGGTCCCCACCGGGACCTTCTGGGATCAAACCCAGGCCGACTGGGTGAAAGGCAACCACGCTTACTTCTACACCACGGTCCCGGAAAAAACAGTATTGATTTAAAAATTCATAACTCGGTCAAAGATTTTTTGCACACTCTGGAAATTTCTGAAAAGTTGGCATTTGTGTCCCCTAAAACATATAAAAAAAAATTAAAATAGTGTTTTTTTGCAAATGAAGTTCTAGTGATAAAAAGTGAAATTAAAAATCACCAAAAAATTTTACCGTGTGTCATTTTTTCAGTGTAGTCTTTATCCATACCTACAACTATGCCGAAGACACGATCAAAAAATTTCTTCAAAAGATACCGATTTTTGAATATTCATATATAATTTTTGTATGGACAGTAGGGTGCCCAGAATATGTTACTTTTTTTCAAAACCTCGCCATTTTTAGGTAACTTTTTTGAAATAAGTAGCAGTTTTTAATTTTTTCAAATGAGTGCCCACTTTTGAAAAAAATATTTTTGAAAGGCTGAGAAAATTCTCTATATTTAGCACAAGCTGAATATTGTTCCTCGACCTATTTTAGGACTCTGGGCCAAATATGAGCAAAATCGGTCATCGTTTACCCATTGATACTCGGAGGTGAAGTTTGTGTGGGAAAAACCGAAAAAATGTATGGAAAACCCAAGTTTCTTACGGTTTGGTCTGCACGGTGCGCTACTTGCATCCAAATATTCCCAAAAGTGAGATTCTTATTGAAAATTTAATGCTCTACAACTTTGTAGAACATATCAAAACTGTAAAACTCGATCCTGAAAAGTTATTAGCGATTTAAAAAAGTCATTTTTGTATGAAAAACATTTTTTCACCAACTTTAGGCCCGGGTATCAATGGGTTAATCTCATCCAATTTCGCTCAAAATTTACACAGATGCTTAAAATAACCCAAAAACCCGTTTTCCGCTTGTGGAGCAGGGGGTCATTTTTTCTGGGCACCCTAATGGACAGCCGTCAAATTTGTATGGAAAATTATATGTCAAACTAATGATGCAAAATGGCTTCTTTGTGCATACCAAAGGCACCAAAAAAGTTTTAGCCGGATTAAAAAATCCAAGAAAAAAAATGAATGACCGAAATCTCAGAGAATTGTTCTTAAGGGGTTACATACATGTAGAAAATCACAAAATGTCTTATAACAGAAAATTCAATAAATTTACTAAAAAGATGAATCACTCCTGAAAGTTTCACGAAGATATTTCATGACTGAAACGATTTAAGTTCACAATTTTGCCATGCGCAAAGCGAACTGTCAAACTTTGTGAACGTTTTTCTCTAAATAAGGAGTTGATTTACGGTTACCATATCTAGAGATGGTATGGACCAAATTGACTGAAATTTGGGGAGAAGACTCCCAAGACATATCCCGTGTGCATGAGGAAGCCCGATTTTGAAATTTTGCTTTTATAAAAAATAAAAAATCAAAAACTGACGTTTTTTAATATGAAAAACATTAAAATATGTCTTTCTTTTTTTAAATTAAGTTTTTGAAAATCTGCCTTCGTCATGCACACAGGACCGGTTTAACGAGTCTTTACCAAAATTTTGATTTGGTCAGAGCAGTGTTGAGATATCGTGGCACCCGATTTTTGAAACTGCTAACTTGAAATAGCTATATCTCGGCAATGGTACATCCAAATGTCTTCATATCTATTTTGTTATAACACATGAAAATGTACATTTAAATGCCCTCTAAAAGTTTAAATGTGTGCTCACACCAACCTCGGACATTTTTTGACGATTTACATGTATGTAACGCCTTAAGTGATATTTATGTACTTTTTTAGAGCCGGATCTATCATTCGACCGATCGTTGGTAAGGTATTTAAAAGATCTTTCCAACGATTTCGAAAAATTGAAGATCTGGCAACCCTGTCTCAAGTTATGGCAACTTAAGTGATATTTGCGTATTTGCGTGCATAGGATAGAGATATAGTTCGAATTTCACAAGTATTCAGTTCAATTTCAAGGATTTCATGCGTTCCGTGAAATGGTAAAACTTTACTAACCCTTGTGAAATTTAATAACGCGAATTAGATAGCGTTCACTCTAATACCCTGGGGGAAAGGTCAAGTTGGTTAACCTAAAAGTTGGCATTAAATGACATCGCAAAGTTAAATCGACACCTGCCAATCGCACGTTGTCCGCAAAAGTTACCCTTAACAACACAACAAAAAGAAACTCCCAAAAAAGTTCTCGTGAACCCAGCAGCAAAAGTTTTTTCTTCTCGATTTTATCACATTAATTCAACCTTCATCTCTTTTCCATCACAAGTCACGTTTGGGGGAAAAAATCTAGCATGCGTGTCTGTTTATGATTTTCAGTTTTTTGATCTTTAAAGCACATCTGAATAATTCTATCGGTATATATACAATCTAATTTTGCCATTTGGAGTAAAAAAATAAAAAATATATGCTAAAACGAAGCAGTTGCTCATTCGCACTCCAACGCGCCTACAAAGCTCTCTAAGTCTGAAAAAGTATTCCAAAGTCAAGTATCAAAGTATTCAATGATTAACTTGTTCCACCTGGATCGCTCACCACTTGGCGTTCTCAGGTGGGGTGGATTAAACTTTTCCTTTTCACTTTTCATCGCACGGGGCTTCTTCACCCCTAGGTTATGTAGGGTTATTTTTTTGATGGTATCGTCGTTTGAAAGAATGAAGAAAAATAAGTGGCTTTACGTAACGGCACCTTTCAGTTTAATCTGTCAAGTTCAACGAAGACAATTTTTTTTGAGTCTAAGAATCATGTGCTCATCACCTTATGTATTTGTTGTTTCCTACTAGAAAATATTTTGGCATTTTTTTATGACTTTCCTCCATTTTTGTGATATCATAACAGATTTTTTCTTTTTTTTTTTTTTTGACCTGGGTTTATTTTGACTAAAATTGTAAAAAAATATGCCTTGAGCGTGATAAAAAAAAAGTGCTTGGAATTTAATATTTTATTACTTCATTTCATTATGAGATAATATTTAGAGAAAAATCAATCATCAAACTATGTCATAATGCTAAGTATGTCTAAGATTAAAATTTCTACGATTCGAAACTCAACTCCGTCATATTTTGGCCCACTTCCAAAATCGGCTATTTACGGCCTCACTGCTAATAATTTCTCCGACCCAGCTTGACGTCGCGTTTAATTTAGCGACACTTTACTGACGAGATATTTTCTCCCACCATCATCTAAGCCAACTTAAGCCAAGTCAAGGGCAGAAAAAACCCCCACAAAAATTCGAAATTCGACCGTACCTTTTCGGTTGACACTTATGTACCCGTTAAAGCAACCGTTAATTAGGAACGAAATTGATTTAACGCTGGCACCGGTCCCAACTTTCCCAGCGAAATTCGACTACAAATTTTCCATATCCTGCCACGAGGGAAGAGAAATGAGGGGGTGTTGGTGTGACCGAGTGGCACGGTTCGTTACGATTGGAGTAAATTCAATTTCCAACGAGAAGGTTCCCAGTTCCCAGATGTATTCTTCAGTGTCGCCAACTTTGGGCGCTGATTGCAACTGAGAGTTGGATAAATCAATCATAAAAATCTGAGCCAAAGTTAGCGCCATTGCCTTTGGGGAGGGAAAAGTTACGCTTTTGATATTGGATCCTGTTCCTGGTACGTCTAAGTGGCGGTTGTTTATTTATTATGTACGAAGGAAATATGCTAAAATGGAAGTTTTAATATCTACTAGTAAGTTAGAATGGATATGAGGGTGGTGCAAATTTGCCTGTTCCGCATCCATTGCAAGGCTGGATTGTATGAATGTAACTGTAAGTACTACGTAGTCATAATCCCAGATATGAGCTCGATTGAATGAAAACTGATTTTGTATGGGAAATCTGAAAGTAATGGTCTTCTTGCGATAAACTTGGTATGCACTTTGTACAGACCTTTGAGGATTTGTTCATTACATCTTCATCTCCTTCCAATGTCTTTTAATTTTTGTAAACCTTTTCTAACATTTTTTTGGGTGTATTTTTGGCTACTCCAGGGGTTTTAAATAACAGTCTCACAAAATAAAAACGAACAGAAATAATCATTCCTGTTTATTTTTTATTAGGTATGCGGAAATGTCCACTTTTTCAGTATGCATTCTTCCATGCAAGTCTCATGACAAGTTAAAAATCTGTACCTTGAAATTAAAAATCAGATCGAATTGGTGTTTCTGGCAAAGCTATAGGTATATAAAGCCATTTGAAAAGAGCATAAACTTTTTTTTCTGGAGATTCCTTGGCCTAAATAATTTGATATTTTTATTGGATTCCTGGAATGGGAGGCATTCCTTAACAGGATTCCGAGATATGCTTTTTTGAATATAAAAATTGGGATTTTCGGAGCGTCACGGGCAACAACGGGAAAAAAGATGAAAAACGGGAAAAAATCAACTTTTCTAACTAAAACTGCGATAATTTTAAATTTGCAGCGATGATCATCTACACAGCAAAAAATCCGATACTAAAATCGCATGCAAAAGTATGCACATCACCTTCGTCAAAATAAACAGTTAATATTACACACTGCGTGTACAATTTTTGCAAACACAAAAAAAGTTGCAACCTACGGGACTCAAACCCAGCACCAACAGTAAGGACTGGCGCCTTAGCCCACTCGGCCATCAGATCGATGAAAAGCTGTAAGGATAAACGCATATATGAGCTTGACATTTCGGTCAAGTAGGCTTCCCATACTGATGGGCTACATATTTCAGGGTGTAATATTACACAGAATTTCATAAAATAATGCTAAACTTATTTTACACCCAGGACTTTTACACGCATCTGGATTACTACTTTTTTAGCTGTGTATACATGTTTGGAAATAAAATTTTTCGTAATTAAAAAACGCAACTCAACGTCATAAAGTATGTCGCGCTTTTGGAGGGGAGTATGACATTGAAAGTTTTATATATACACCCAAAATTCCGAGTCGAGAGAATCGTTCCCTCAAAGTTTATTGAGGGCTCAGCGCCAAAATCGAGAGAATAGTGCTACCAACGCACACCACCATAACAAATGAGTTCATTCGTTAATTGAAACAATAAATCTCCAACAAGTGCCATACATTGACATCTGACCACTCCTTGTTCACCAAGCTGTGGTGGCCGAGGCAGTTAAGTCATTGAGTTAGTGTGTCGAAGGTCTCTGGTTCGATTCCCGTAGTCGACACTTTTAGTTTTTTGTTTTGAACGGATGAACTTTTTTTGCAAATGAACCTCGATAGAATAATTCTCTCGCCAATCTCGAGCTGTGTTCTCTGTGTCCGTGAGTGGTACCACTATTCTCTCGACTCGAGGCCATTATTCTCTCGGACAAGCGCAGCCCAGTTTTGGGTGCAGATGGACGCATCGGCTTATCCCGTCCGTATCCACGTGGGTGAGCAGAAGGCACGGAGAGGTCACCTTCCACCTCACACAGTTCCTGTCGGGCCATGGCTGCTTCAGGAAGTACCTGCACAGGTTCGGACATTCAGAGTCTCCTCTCTGTCCGGATTGCCACGAGTGCGAGGAAACACCGGAGCACGTGTTGTTCGCCTGCCCTCGCTTCGAGGCAACGCGAAGCGAAATGCTGGCCATTATCGGAGCAGACATCAGCCCGGATAATGTGGTGCAAAGAATGTGCAGCGACATTGCCATGTGGAATGCGGTCGTCGGAGCAGTGACGCAGATCACTTCGGCTCTCCAGCGGAAATGGAGAGACGATCAGAGGAGGAACGACTAGGAGCCTATCGAAAACCCACGAGTGTGGCTGTGAAGGAGAGCACGTTATGATGGTCGGCTCTACCAAATCGGTACACGTCTCGATGGTCCAAGGAGAGGGCTGCATATGACTAGCCGATCAAAAGCAACGCGATTCTTGGGCGCGGTTAAACCCTCGCATGGACTCATATGTATGTGGAACAGGAAATGGTTCTAGTACCCGGCATGGCTCCTGTAAGTAGACTAGTGCAGAAAATGCAACGCCTCCCCCCGAAGTTATACCGAAAGGTGGTCCCGGGGGGAAAAGGGCATGGCGTTCAAGGACTGGTTTAGTGGGTCGGGAAATTCGTTTTTCCCAACCCCACACTACCTGAGAAATTAATTCTCAGGTGTCTGGTAGCAAATTCCGACCTTGTAAAAAAAAAACACACACACGCACACACACACACACACACACAGTCATTTGTTCAGTTTTCGATTCTGAGTCAATAGGTATATATGAATATAGGTCTTTGACCTGTTTTTCAAAAGTTCATTTTTAGAGCAGGATTATAGCCTTACCTCAGTGAGGAAGGCAAAAAAAATCTAATAATGCTTAAACTTCAAAACGGTGCACTTTATCATAAAAAATTGTATAATCATTTATGGTTGAAAATTTGGTTTCTACATCATACAAATAATTTTAAAAATTTTGAATGACCATATTTTGAATATTTTAAGCAAAATTAAAATTAACATAATATTATTTGCATCGTCCTAAAATCTTGCGCAAAAATGTCTTTTTCATTCCCCTAAACAATATAAACACGTAGTTATTGAAAGTGCAAATGAAAAAGAGGGAGCAATTTTTAAATATTCATAACTATGACATTAAACATTGTCGAAGTCACCAAAGCTATCAGGAATTTTCTGCTCAAGATACAGATTTTTGCATATTCACGAGGCCTTTCTAATAACCAGCCCGCAAATTTGTATGGCGACTGGCATGGAAGAACCAAATATCTTTTCTGACGTAAGGAACGGATGAGAAAAATCGTATAAAAAAAAAAAAAGAAATACTAGAGAATTGCTCTATTTTAATTTTGAATATGGGTTTATTTTGTTGTTATGTTTTTTAACTGTTTCAATAATTACAAATGATCAAAAAATAATGATAGTTTTTTTCGCTTTCCCGATTATTTTTTATTCAATATGTGTTTTTATTGTCAGTTCATCAATTACACAATTCGACATTTTCGAAGTTGATGTCAGTAAACGCTTAAGTTTCATCAAGATATGGGAGATTTTGGCTCCCTGAACATGCTCCAATCGACAGAATTGAAACTTAGTGAATTTTCTGCCAAGAAGTAAAATTGTAAATTTCGGGTCTTAATATTATGGAATTATTTTAAGCAACCATGCGCACCCAAGTTCATTTGTGTATATATTAGGGTGTTTCATTCAAAACCAAAAGTTCTCAGAATCAGGCAAACCGAGGTTCCCCTAGTAGAGGATACCCATAGGGACTCTCATGCCAAATATCAGCCCATTTGGTTGAGAATTGGCCTGTCCCCAGCGGTTTAAAGTTTACATGGAAATTACTATGGGATTTTTGCGCTTTTCGTTCAATTGTTCCTACAGGTCTGGAGACAACATGGATTCACTCGGAATAAAGACAGGTGTGTAGGGGATGGTCCAATGAACAAATTCCAGAAGGAATTAGGGTTGTTCATTCTGTCCCCAAGGTGCGCATTGGATCAACGTCCGGTGTCCTCAGAATCAACGATTCACCCTTCAAAAGTACGCATTGTCCTTAGTATGCTATGATGGCTAGGTGACAACCACGACGCCCCATATCAGACGGTGAACACGTGGAGAGGCATCGATTGCATTATTATTGCAAAATCATCATGTTACGTTATTTAGAATAGTTCAAATTCTTACAGGAACATCAATAATTATAATTTTATAACTTTAAGAATGTTTCTGAGCTAAAACTTGAGTGTATGCTCTGCATATATATATGCATGCCTTAGATAATTCCCAAATCTATCATATCTTGACGAAACGTAAGCGTTTTCTGAAATCAAATTAAAAAAATGTCGAGTTGTGTTCTGCTTTGTTGAAAAGAAAAAAAAATATAATGTAACAAGAAAAGTTATAAATACCTCAATTTATTCTTATTTTTCGTGGCTAGTGAAATAAGACTGCTGCTTTAGTCATGTTTTGTACAGTTTTGACTGGAAGAGACTCAAAACTAAACAAAAATACATCGATTTATCATGCTGGAACAAACCTTAACATGTTTGAAATATTCATCGGTTTTCCGAGGCAAGATGTTCTCGTGGTTGTTTTTCCACTCCAGAATAACTGCGATGGTAAATTGCGTAGTCAGAGGAAAGGCGCACATTTCCACGGCCCATTAAAGGTGCTGTTTTGAAGAATGGAAATTTGGTGCCTGCCGATGACAGCGATGAGTGATGAGATATTATTTATTCATTCGCTTTGGTTTGTTTTCAAACCATGGCACAAGGTCATCGGGGTGCGTGTGAAGAACGGGTCTGGCAGAACCTTCAGAATCAGCTGATTAAATGTTGTCAAGATTGAGGTAAACAACAAGACGTCTGTTTTGATTTACAAGTTTTGTAAGGTTTAGATAAGCAATGTACGACGGAGACGCACTATGATTCGTTTAAAAATTATTTTATTCGAAAATGGTATTTCCTACTTGTTCGCAGCATCAGCTAGATTCAAAGTCCTACTAATCAACTTTAGTTCAACATCTGACGTGACATGTCTTCGACATCGTTCAGATCTCCGAGTCAACCAAACAGCTACTCTGTACACACACCTCTCTGTTGGTAGGATTCTGCGGTGATGTCGCAGCTAAACTGTTGACACAAACCATCATCCTGGTGCCGAAAGGAACTGCTCGTCAGGTTGAATCTGATTGACAAGTTAGTCATGTGAACGTGAAGAGAGTTTGCTGTCTGTTGTTTTCCTCTTCTGGCTGGTGTATTTACACATGGACCAACTTTGCCAGCGAGTTTGTATTTGGCAACACAAGTATAGCAGCTCGTTACGCACCGGTTGCGACTTGCGACATTCTTCTCGAGAATATTGACATCTCTTGCTGCGAACTCTTCCGCGAAAGTATGTAACGTTCTCATCTCGAGCGTTGTCAAGATTCATTCCGAGCGTAACACATATTGCTTCCACAACTTGTCGGTTCAACATTGTATTACGGGTTTTTTCGGCTATTGTTCAGAGTTTTCTTGTGTACCAGGATGGTGAAAGGATGCTACTTTTTATTATGAGTTCTCACTTTACAGTAGAAAAAGAATGTTTGAAAGAGTGATGTTTTCACGTACAAATTTTAGTCGAATTTTCATGTAATTTAATTTTTTTTTGTTTTGAGAGTTAAAAAGTTGAAAATTACACTGAAATTCTTCACTGTGCACGTAATGGATCAGCCTCGGGAAAAACGACAGATTGCGTGACATTCGAGGAAGAGTGTGTGTCAACTTTGTGTCGGTGCTGTTGAGCCCTTCGTTTCCACGTGTTTCGTATTCTATTTTGACTATAGACATTTAGATTCCTGGTGCAGTGTGTTTTCTAAAGCCAACAGTTGTTACAAGATTCTTTTTTGTTTTTTCTTAACATTTTTTTTTAATTTGTGAGCATCAATGCTGAAATTCTTTTTAAAGATGTGTGGTGAAAATCTGCAGACTTCGCCGAATACAACAAAGTAATACGAGGAATTTTATTTGCATAATTTAAATCGTATTTAGTTAGCTAAAATCAAGAAATATCTTGATGAGTTTTTGGGAACTTCTCACTATGCAACCCCTTAACTGCGTACAAAATCAATAAGTTGTTCACTAATTATTCATAGCTAATTTGCCATTTACAAAACCCATCTCTCCTTCGTTTCCCAAAACATGAGGTAACATCGCCCAAACAACAACAACTATAACAACAAAATTAACCTGCTATTATGTCCTCCATTTCGGCAGCGGCATCGTCTTCATCTTCATTAATCTCCAGATCCAATTTATCCAGCTTCATGGTTGTTTACGGGACTACTTAGCGCCTTCACCGGTGAAACACTTCAACACCAACACTTTTTCTTCTTCTTCCCTTACTGGGCTTTGGTCACTTTTACTATCTGGGCACTAGGCCAGCACTGTAGGCAGCATTAGCATTATAATGCAAGGTATACGTTGCGGTATCTCTGTGGTTTTTCCGCACACACACACTAGGCCATTTGGTTCTTACTTCTTGCTTACTGTCCCTTAAGCATGGACGACGGTCTACCGGCTGGCTGGTGGGACAGAATTTATCGTTGAACACCTTGACAACATACTGAAGCACACTGCCCTGCTGAGCAGTAGCAAGAGCACTTGGTTGAACGAGAAGACCAGGGAAAAACTGCAAGCTCACACCCACCCACCACCGTGTTGAGGTGTCCTGTCCCCGGAATGATGGCGCGTCGGTCAGGTCGCCAAGACCGGTGAGCTAGAAATAGCCACTTCGTTGTTATACACAACACAGCAGCTAGGGTGGTTCACGGTTGTCAGAATAGGACATAATTTTACAGTTTTGCGATTTAGCTGAAAATTTATTAAATTCCAAAAGAATTTTGAACCTTTTTTTGCCTGGTCTCAATATTTTTGCTATTTTTTTTTTGTTGTAAGTTTCGGTTAACACTATAAAATGTGTATATTGATTTCCAATTTTAAGGCTTTGGAAACTATTGCCCTATAAAGAATGTAGCAGCGATGGAATAATCATCATCAAAAGAAAATCATTGGACGTTCATCAAGAGAAAAAATCCGAAGGGAGCATGGCTCTCCTCTCTCGCGCACGAAAGATCGTTAAAAGGAATCTAAAAAAATCATCATCTTGATTATTCGGCAGAACATCTTATTCACTACTACACGTGCAAGTGTAACGTCATACGTCAAAAAACGACCTGTCACATTTTGTAGATGTGTGTAAACAAAGTGAAATAAATACTTTTAAGTGGTGCTGATAAGGAAATTCACAAAAAAATCATCAGCAGATTGATTTTCTTGGAGAATTTCGGGAGTGATTTTCTTTTGCGTGATTTGCCTCCTGTCTATTTCGCGGGTGAAGAAAGTTCGCTTGCGAAATTGATTTTTTTGCGATTATTCCATCCCTGGAATGTAGTCTCAATTCTTCCGGTTGACAGTTCATTTTTCAGGAAAAATAAAATTCATGTTTAATGACTAATGGAGCGAGGACCTGAAAACTACAGTTTTTAATTGTTTTATTACTTAATATTGGGTCATATAGCCACATTTTTTTTTAAATAGATGAACGTAATGAACGTTATCAATCAAGAATTTTGATATATATCTTTTGAATCTTGTATCAAGTTCCAGAATTGAACTAAATATACATCACACGTGTCTATAAATTATAACACTGGAAACGCAAGTTGCTTATTTTTCTTCAAATTTATCTAAACACAAGATTTGTTTCACAGAAACTGTTTATTTCAAAGTAAATTATACTTAATGTTTTTTTCCGTCTTGACAGATTTTGTGTCACAAAAAAATAATATTTAAATTATGTATCCAAAAATAAAATTTGTATCTCACATTTTACGTAAATTAAAGTAAAATAACATCGAAAAAAAGGTAACATCCACATACCATATTTTCCAAAGTTTGAAACTTTCAGTTTTTCTTGAATGATTTAATCTGTTCAAAAATATTGGAAATTTTTGGGAATTTTAAATGTGCTATAAAAACCTTTTTTTCGCGAATAAAAAACCAGAATTTTCCTTTAAGACATACATTTGTCAAAAGCTAATGATCATAAATAATAAATTTTGACTACATAGACTTTTCAATCTCAACCATGACCAAGAAAAATTAAAAAAAGTTTTTTACTGCTATTGAACAGAAAAAAATGTATTTCTGGTTGAATGATATTTTATTGTTTTCTCGAGTTTGTTTTTTTTTTCAAATCTTTAAATAAGAATTATTTAAAACAGATGAGCATAAATTAGTTGTTTATTTTTTTTATTCTGGGTTTGATAGAAATAAGGTTTGCAAGTGTAAAAAACAGATATTGGTGTGGGTTTCTTTAATTAAATTTTCGATTGATTTTGAGTACGTTTGTGAAAATTTTTTTTTATTTGTTTTTAATAAATATATAAAATAACGTTTTTTTTAATTTAGTTGTAGATTTTGTTTATAAATTGTCATCAGGGGTGACATGGGGTGAGATTGGGTTAAACAAGAATTCCAAAATTTGTATGACCCAATGTAACCCCTGATGACGGAACATTAAATTTTAATATATTTGCTTTAAATTTAAAATTTGAAGGCCACGTGGTTTATGACGATCCCTAATTGACAGACATTCAATTTAGACAAATTTCGGCCGATTACTAACAGGACAAGTTCTGATCTTGTAATCACTCACAGAAACCAAGTGTCTTTAGTTTTTTTTTAATTACTAGGATTAGGGTTAGATTAGATTACTTCGAGTTGTTAAGTTAAATATGAACTGCTTGGAAAACTAACAAAAACTAATCGAAACTTATGTTTTGGTGTTAGGTTATCTCAAACAATAGTTTAAAAATATTTCTGATGAAAATTTTGAAGAAAATAGTACTGGTAAACTTTGATAGGTGTGTGAGATTTTTACCCAAAATGAAGAGTACAAATTAAATATGTACAGAATGGTATGCAATCAAACTAACTGTGGTAGAGAAGTGTTCAAAGTACTTCAACAAGAAATTATCATAACATTTTGTATGTTAAAAAAGTTTACTAACTATAACTACCAAAGTGTTGATTGAAATGATTATATCAATATTCTCAAAGTGTCATGATTTTCTCAATGAAAATGAGTTCAAATCGGAAAACGTAATTGATTTTTGATTTATTTGAACATTTGATCCAAATTAATTTCCACAAGAAGAAAATAAAATAAGATTCTTAATAATGAATTGTAATTGTTTTATTTAAATATAATTCGAAAAATCTTCAAATTACAGGCATTTTAAGTAGAACGAATTTCATATAAAATGTGAAATCTTTTGATTCGTGCATCGCATTAAATTTTAATTGCAATATATTTTTTTTTGTAATAAAAACTAACCCCCCCCCCCCCCCCCGGGAGTTCAAAATAGCAATTTGTAGTGCAACTATTTTTTAAACTTTTTAAACTTTTTTTTCTTCCAGCATTTGTACATGGACTGAGTGTGACATACACCAGTACATGTTTAAGAGGTAATAATCTTGAGACAAACCTTGCCAGTTGGAAAATATATCAACAATAAATTGAAATCCAATCAGTGTCACCCTGGTTTACGGTATATATTTAATAGAAAAACGATCGATTCTTCATAGCTTCGCCACCCCTTCAAAAACAGGCAAAAAATCAGAGGGTAAACATTTGTTTCAAGAAACTTCTAAATTTTAGTGGAAATAGAAGTCTTATCGACTGGAAAACAATACATTTTCCTGCCTTCCCCGTTTTTTATATTTAGAATACTAATGATTGCAAAACAACTGGACTGGTGGAAATGCATTTAAAACATTTTACAAATTCTTTGATTTATTTTTTTATTTTTACATGTTTTTGCTCAAAGACCTATAAATTCCTATAAAATCGATAAAACATCTTTAAGAAAAATTGCTTTGGACCCGAAACGAAATACAGTCGACTCTCTGGTTGTCAATATCCAAGGGACCGTCGAGGAAGAGAATCATCAGTTTACAGAACGATGCAAAATTAAGACTCGATTGAAAATATTTTTTTCTTCATACCCAGCTATGGGAGAGAATCATGGCAACGTCCATCAAACAAAAACAACGAAACGAAACTATTGGCACTACGCCCCCCGGGGCATGGCCTTCCTCTAACGTGGGATTTCTGCTCCAGCGCCTCTGACGAGACAGGAGAAACCGGGACCGACGTTTTACTTCACCATCCGATAGAAGCTCAGTGGATAAGGCGGGAATCGAACCCGCGTCTCATAGCATCATCGGGATCGGCAGCCGAAGCCGCTACCCCTGCGCCACGAGACCCACAAAAACACAACACAAAAACAAACTAATGTCAAATACCCTTCAAAGCTTCGTTTCGCCAAGAAAAATGTTTATGCAAGCCATGAGAAAGTGAAATTATTGGCAACCGGAAGAGATTTTTAAAGCAAACAGAATCCAAGGGACCGTCGAGGAAGAGATCCTTCAAGCAAGGGAAAATATCGAGGAATGAAGATAATTGAAGTATGCAGATTGAAGGGACTGAAGAATTCATCGATCGATGGAGAATTATTGATATCGAGAAGATCGACAGCCAGAGAGTCGACTGTACTTCGATTCACTCACATTTTATCTTTAAGTTCTCTAAAAAACCATGTGATTTTCTGGAATCAGCATGGTTTGAAAAAATAATATGAAGATACAAATAATGAAAATGCTAGTTATATCCTTTTTATACACCTGTGAACCACCCTAGAACACCACACAACACACCCCCTCTAGTTATATGCACTTAGTTTTCACACACAAACACACACACACCCTGACTAGGTTGTTGTTGTTATGGATTACTACTCTACGATGCCTTTGCTTGTTCACCACCCGATGGTGTTGTTGGAATTACGGCATCGGCTACGTAACACGGACAGGCTGTACAGTTACTGATAAACATATGCATGCACTCAGGACACACACGCTCACACCGACCGACATGGGACATGAAAGTTTTTCCTGCAACGCACTTCTAACAAACACTTGCACACTTTGTCCTGTAGTTCCGTTCGGACTGTATTATCGGATCGACTTCTAATGATTCACTTATATCCATTTTGGTTGGCAAGAACACTGAAGTCAGTGCCAGGAGTAGCAGAAGGTCGATTTGCATAACAGGAATATTGTCCCTCATCGGGTCCGCAGTAAAATCACAGTGTTACAGTGTAAATGTGCTGTTATTTATTTTTTTGCTGCGTTCAGAATTATTGCGTCCGGTTGCGGAATGTTTACATTGTAACAAACACGTGGTTTTATTAAATGGAAACTGCGTTCGGATGCAAAACATTTGCGTCATTTCAGTGGAATTATTTATAGGTGTCGCAGCGATATGTTTGACGAACGTATGAGCGTTGACGATGCTGTCGAATGGACTGTTTCCCTTTTTTTTTTTGCATAAAATTAACATATCAATTACATGCATTATTTAAGACAAACATGCTCGGAAATTCATTACGCGCCCGGGGCGAACTTTATGACATGGGGTATTGGCTGTCAATGACGGTAAATGATTCAAGTAAATTTGGAGCTGCGCTTAACTTTCTGATTTTGATTTCAATATAACTTTAAGCATATTTCCGTAAGGTAATATTTTCAATAAAAGTTTTTTCAACAGCAAGTTTATTCTTCCGTGAAAGAATCTTGTCTGATTTATTTCCCCGATACCAATCACACTTCAAGCTGTTTATTCCAGCTCACTTCATCAAAAGTGTCATCTCACGACATAGCCCAGAGCCGTCTGCTAAGCTTTCCCGAGAGGTGCTGACATCCAGCTAATGATTGTGCCATTGGCACCTTCCTACCACAACCCGCGCCCACCAAGTTGGGGGTGGAGCAATGAAAAGATCCAATTAAGGTGACAGAAAAACGACACGGAAACGAAACAAGTGGAAATCAATTGAATTCCTGCTGCTCGTTCGCTTCTGCCTGACTTGACTGAAGACTGTCACTCCTCAAAGCCTGGAGCAGTCTCTATCTGGTTGGTGGTGTGAACTCTTGGCACAATTGCCGGTTTCTTGGAGCCGTTGTTGGGGGGGGACGCCCTTCAGTTAAGGAGGTATTAGACTGTGGCAAACAAACAAACAAACAAACTAGAACTTTTTGATAGTTTGACAGTTTGCTTGCATTTGTTTGCAGAAACGTCAGATTGCATACATTTTTCTTTGTTTACGAGTTGGCAGCAAACAAGTTCGCGAGTTTGCAAACTTTCATGCACGAAAAAGTTGGTCATAGTCTAATATCTCCTTTAGAGCTTCTGTCAAAGTTGGCAAATGTTTGACTCAAACAGATTATTTTGGTTTTTGTAACACACATCAACAACGCTTAAGACAAGAGAGCATTACGATTACGAATTGCTGGCATAAGCAGCCATTAAGAAGCGTTCCACAAGGAGGAGAGGTTCAAAGTTTGCTGGATTCCCAGAGGCAAAGGATGAGCTATCTTCAACTAGTGCCAAGTGACGATTCCTGACTGTTGCTGGTTGTTATGTCACTTCGATCTATTGTCAACGGCGAGACGTCGTGATGTTTATCGACGAACGGGGAAAATTGCCGATAATTTCCTGGCTATCAACGTTCCGAACATCCACAACCGATAGCAGTCAGTCAAGCGATGTTTGGAAGTTGTGATACAATAATTAGCCAACCTGACAGTGGTTTTTTGGATTGGACGTTGGACGTCAACTTCAATTTGGACGACATTGTCCCGCTTGGAAATGGATACACTCAAAGGACTTCAAGCTTCTAGTTTCAATTGTTTTCTAGAATTTTACATCTTTATTTCTACAGTCTATTTATACCTCAAAGAGTAATTTCCCATTAGTTCTGCAGTGCATTCTTGATTGACCCAATGACTCACAGAGCACCGCGCACAAAGTGCGCTAAATGAAGAATAATAGCACTACTCACTATTCGTTTAACAACCGAGTGTGACATACTGGCCGGTGACAGCTATACCTTAAGGAAATAGTACGATCATCACCGACGACTGGTCACTGCCGGCGGGGAATTAATGTGCAATTGGTTTTCTATGCTAATTAGCGCTCCACGGATCGACCAAAATGCTTATGTAATTTGCAATGGTAATCCAACGCGGTGGAAAATCGCTGCAGGGGAATTAAGCGCTGGCACGAGCAGCGCTGTCCGACGAGAGAAAGAGCTTTTTGAACATGGTTCTGGTGAAGTGCAGGAGTAGAGTGAGGAAAGGTGTACAAAACACAAATGGAACTGAATTTTCTTCTGAGGAAGTATATGAAAAAAAAAATCAGGAATCAACATTTTCAACAAGTCTGATAGTCGATTTCAATATTAATAAAAAATAGCATTAGTGGAAATAGACTCATTTTCGTCACACTAAGCTTTTCTACCAATTTTCGTCACTTTTGCAGTTTGTCATTTTCGATGGTTTAGAAATTGAAAAACTCTTAATATTTAACCGATTTCAATACAAAAATCTAAGAGTGCGTCCATAAAAAAGGCATATTAGTTGAATATAGAAACAAATCTCTTATCAAAAATTAATTTAATTCGTTTTATCAATTATTTGGATATAAGTTCGCATTATGAATGTCAAAACTGTGTTATTTGATGAATTCTAACATCAACTTTCATTTAAAGTATGTTTGAATGCTGTAGTTAATGTCAAAACAATTAAATAAAATAAAATTATAATATTACCAAAAATGCGAAACATTTCACGTGAAATATTTCATAGGCGTCCGAAGCACCGGGAAGGCAAATCAGAAATTTATGGTTTTGATTTCCTTAAATTCTGGCAAATTTTTTTTATGAAATATCGATTGTTTTTATGTTAACAGCTTATTTGAGACCTAAAGAATGCCATTCACTAACATTTAAGTCCAAATTTGTGCGATGCATTAGCCAAAACGAGTGTCCGGAATTCGAAGCAAAAGTGTCCGGATTCAGTTTTTATCAGTGACAACAAGTCATTTTAATTTTCAAATTCTGATGAAATTTTTTTAGAAAAGACATATTTTGCATGCATTTTCTTAAAACTGACTGGTAATACTACATCCTGATGATATTTCTTCATTTCCAACTTATTACATGAATTTTTGTCAACTATTACGGAAATGATATGCTACTAAGTGACGTTACTTTTAAACATTTTTTAAAAATATATTTTAATACACTTTTAAATCAAATGGAAACTGTATTTCAAAGAACCAAAATGCTCACAGCCGAACATACTTTTGATTTTTGACGATGTTTTAGGTATCATATCCAAATATGATGTGTATCTATTAACAGGATTCTGTGATTTGATTTTTTTGATTAAAAAAGTATCGGAATTCAGAACACTAACATATAGCACCATGCGTCTCCAGCAAAATGTTTTTTTTTTCATGAAATTATTTTTATTAGGTCCTTTTCGGTACTGGGACCTGGTTAGGACCGAGTCGGATTTTGTAATTACATTTGACTTAATAATTACAGAGGATCTTGTGTGTAAATGTTAGTGGGAGGGCATCCAGCAAAATGTTTTGGGAACTCATTTCGATGGAGAAGCATGGTACTTTTAGTTCGATTGATTCACCGAAGTCAGATTTTTTTTTTTAAATCATATCTCAGAATCCTGTTAATGGATATAAACCATTTTTGGATATTTTACGTAAAATATTCTGAAACTTCATAGATTTTTTCAGCTGTGAGCTCTTCGGTTCGGAGACATTTAAATCATCAAATAACGTTCTCATTTTTTCAATAAGTTTAAAATTTTGGTTTTAGCAAACACGTAAAAAACGCAATTTTTGGACCATATCAAAAGTCGCTCTATGTCGCCAATAAAAAAAAATCGGGTCCTCATGCCAAATTTGAGCCAAATCGGAGCACTTTTGATCTGGTTCCTGCTGGTTTTGCGTGGAATCAAAGTACATATTAGCATTAGACGTGTTCACTTATTAGCTTAAGCTGATTTATGGAATTCGGTTCAATAGCGAAATAATTCAAAGTATATGCTTAATGGAACAGCTGTGCTGGACAATCGCTGAACCACTAAACCTAAGATTATTTGATTTGTTCAAATGGAGAAATCGTTAAAAATCTTATTTCGTATCATTTTGTTGGGTATAATTAGATAACGGACACAATTTCAGACATTTTCCAAAAAAATAAATCATTTTTCAAGTGTGAGGACTTTTTGAACATTAGACTATTTTTCCTCAAAAGCCCAACTAATAGACTTGCATTTGCGTCCAAGAGAGCTCAAATTGGTTTAAACGGCTCGGAGTTATGGTTTCTTTTTTTAAAAAAAGCCATTTTATTGCAAAAATGATCATTTTTGAGACCACCCTAGCATGGCGTAAGTCACCCTAATGGCCAAATAAAAAATATGGGTCTAATTACTTTGGCCAAGGAATCCCCAGAAAAAAGTTGTGTCCGATCGGAGAACTTTTTTTCGGTTTATGCTCTTTCCAAGTGGAATTGCTGTGTAGGTAAAATTAATTTAACAAGTACCGTAAAACGGGGTGACTTTGATAGGTTTGAAATTTTTTTCGCAAAATTAAGAGTACAGTCATCCTACAAATTCGGAACACTTTTGTGATAATTTGTCAATAGCATGCCATGCTTTTCTGGCGACCCTTCTATTTTTAGGACCTTTATTTGGACATGCTCTTGCTATTTCACTAGCAAAAGGAGTTCTTTTTGAATAAAAAACTGCATTTCGAGACTGTTTTGTTCAGAGTTGCAAAACACTGCCTCCAAATTGCCTAATTGTGGGATGTAATTGTAACCTGAATTTAACAGATATTTTCACAAAAAAAGTTATCAGACCATTTATAAAACATTATTAAGCTTGAGTTTCATTGGTTCCAGTGTGTAAAGTCATTATTTTGTAGAAAATATGGACTCCTGGAGAGAATCAAAGTTTGTTTACATCCGTAAGAAAAAAGTGTTCCAAATTTGTGGATTTCAATGGTCAATGTTTTTCTTCAAAAACTTGATATAAAAGTTAAAATTTGCAGTGTTCGATACAGCATTCGAAAGATCGCAAGAAAAGCTTTCAAATAAAGGTAAAAGCGAATCATTAAGTTCATTTATCGATTTTCTATGACTTTTTGAACATTGGCCGATCTGTAAACTGTTCCGAATATGAGGGATGACTGTACAATTAAAATACGTACGGAAATGTTTAGAATCATACTGACCGTGGTAGAGAAGTGCTCAAAGTACATCAAAAAGAACTTTTCATAAAATTTTGAAAAGTTTTAAAAGTTAGTTAACTATATTTAAGAAAATGTTGATGAAAGTCATTATTTTAAACTTCTCTAAGTGTCATGATTTTCTCAATGAACATGATTTTGAATCAGAAAACGGAATGCATTTTGGATTCTTTGGACAATTTTCCACTAGGAAAAACACAATTGAAAAAAAATCCAGATTTAACCCTCTACAACCTAACCCCGCCTTTAGACGGGCTTCGATCTAAAAAATCGCCAAAAATCAATTTTCCAACCGATTTTTGATATTTAAAAAGCATTGGAAAGAAGAACTCTTAAAATTTTAGAAAATTTCAGGGTTGGAAGTTTAACTTGTTTTATGTGACTTTGCCAATGTTTTTAAAAATGTCATTTTTTTAGGGGTCAACTTTGGCTGTGTTTTTTACTAACATTTCCTATATTTTCAGTAAAAAGAAGTATGCAGTAATTTTTGTAGTGTCCCAGACTATGCCTCTACGCATTTTTTTGCAATTTAAATGATGATGGTGCAATTCTATGGCAGAAAATGTGAAAAACATGCAAAAAATTGAAAAAGTGACTGTAAAAACATAAAAAAATTAGATAGGCGAAATGTAATTATTAGGGTGGGTACGGATTTTGAAAAGTTCTCAGATCAAGTTCTGGTGTGGTTCCCCTTGTAGGGCATACCCATAGGGACCCTCACCCCAAATTTCAGCTCATTTGGTTGAAAACTGGCTTGTCTCAAGCGAGTTCAAGTTTACATGGGATTTACTATGGGAAATTTTGGATTTTCGTTCATTCGCTCCTACAGGCCTAGGGAAAACATGTAGAAACTTCTAGGATGGCCAGAAATGAGCGGAATCGTCTGGAGAACAACTTTCCCTAAGAGACCAGGTCGATTCGTTCAACCCCCATCGAGCTCAACGGCAATACATCCGGGGTTTTCGGAACCAACGGATTTCCCCAGAAAAGCAACAAATTTTCCTTAGCATGCTATGAATGCTTGATGAACACCGCGATGCCACATGTCAAGCTTCTTCAGTGATGGTACATTTAACGTACAAATAAAGTTTGATCATCTTAAATATGATTTAAAAAAAAAAACTATGGCTATCAAAGTCACGCCGGAATTTAAACTAAGAATTTATAACGTAACTATTTTTCTAAACACTATTGAAAAAACTTTTTTCCAAAATAGTGCATGGACTTTGTGTGGCCTACCCCAGTACATATTTAAAAAATTATAATCTAGAGAAAAACCTCACCTGTTGAAAAATATTTCAAAAACAAATTGAAATCCTATCAAAGTCATCCCGGTTTACGGTACTAATTCTCGATGTTTGCCTTTTTTATAAATTAAATTTGGATTTTGTTTTGCTTTATATTCAAACTTTATCCTTTTTGGATTAATTTGGTAAACCAGTGCATGTTAAAAATCATATAAAAATGAATTTATCATAAACATTGAACAAATAAAATGTTTTTTCATCAGCCAAAATATATTAAAAATACTAAGATATAGTCGCACAACAATTTTCAATTCGTTTTGATATAAGGATTTCCTTTTTACCATGCCTCTGTCAAATAGAACCGGTAAAGGTTCTCACATTAATTAAAAATAATTGAATTTTAACTATTCTTCATTTTAATTCATCCACTGTGGTACATTCCGCAAATGACGCAATTAGAACAGCTTAGAGCTCATCTTTTCACTCCGTTAAGTTCTCCGCATTTACACTGTAACATAATCCAATAGCATGTAATCAGCGCTGCATTACACTGATCTCAGTTTTCCGGCGCTCACACTTGGTACACTTTAGCAACACTTGTTCATTTACAAACGGCACACGACCGTTTCTGCTTCCATTCAGACGTCACTACTAGACTTTGGATTTTGCCTGAAGGGGTGACAAACTGAAACCAATTACAAGCTGTTTGCATACATCACAATCATGCACATCTAGGTTCTGCGACGATTTGGTAGAAGCTCATAACTTTGCCTGAGATTTGTTTCAGGAATATGCTTTTCTTTTTCAAAATAATATTGATGTTGCTTAAACCTCTTATTTTGCACACTTTCCAAAAAACACGTATTCTCCACTCAATATGGAAATTCACATCCCACAAGATTGTCACTCTTCTAGCTTATCACACACTCCAGTGCTTCTGGCTCATCTGCCGTAGACACCGCCATCACTTGCGTGTCGAGACTTCCTAAGCTCATCTTACTTCAACGGCAGAGCTTCACCGTTTCCAGCTAAGGGGTGTATGCATATCACTCGAAATCACTCATCATTAGCAGAACTGGGGCCACTTGTTCTACATATTTTTTGCACTTTCTTCACCCAACACTCAATTCAGACGGTGCCAGCATTTCTTTAAACCGCCGGAGGACAGATAATCTTCAACACTTCAAGACCTCCACGTGTCGAGTCAAAAATAAATTCCTGTTTGCCCAAGAACTCAACCCCGTTCCGGCGGGTGCCCTCACGGGAGTGCCAAGTGCCCTTCCTTCCGCCACAAGACTTGCCGCGGCCACCAGTTGGACATTCGTTGATGATGGTCACAATGTAAGGTGTATAATGGTACCACTCACGTACAATCCGCCAAACCACCCTATTGTGGTGGGCCCCCCAACCCCGAATTCCACCCACCAATTGTTAAGGTACAGTACCCACCACCGACCGACACACCCTTCCGCCGACCGAAATGGAATCCGTACCGCCGCCGTCGACCGAGACTTGGGAGAACTCACGAGAACCGAACCGCACCGAACCAGACACCGACCGTAACTGAAGCCCTGCCAGGGCACTGTTGCTTAATTTATTCAGGACGAAACTGTTGAATGTTCGAAAAATAAGGCAGAGTCGTCGTGCAGCGGGTTTGGGACGGCGAAGACGGGTGTGGGTGGTGGAATTAGAATCGCTGGAAAGTCACGGTTGGAATTGCATTGATTGATTGTGAAGTTTAAGGATGAATCTTTACATTTTAGACAGTTTTTTATGCAATAAATGTTTTTATTGCCAGATTTATAATGATAGTCATTATAAGGTCGCTTCAAATATTTTAAAGGCTTTTAGTACCCCAATCCTTTAGCCAAATATGTTTAAGAATAGTCAAAAAAAAATTTTTTATTTGATTAACTAATAGATTGTTGTGTTAAAAAATAACAACAACATTATTGAATCATTTTAAAATATTTGTTTGTTAATGTAAGAAATTCTGTATATTGAGAAGTGTTTATCTGACTTTATATAATCAAAAGTTGAATTTCTAAAACATTTTTATTTCCAATTTTTTAAATATATTTTAGAGGACTAAAAAGACATCTTCTGAGCCATAGTGCATGATGGTGTAAAATCTGGTTTAGGAGATATACTTTTTTTGGAAAAATAGTGTTTTCTGGGTTTATTGGGAAAAAATTCAAATCTGAAATAAAAAAAAAACATTTTTTTAAATATTTGTTCAAAGTGAAATAGCAAATTTATAAATTTTTTGGTTAATTGTACCGTTTTTAAGTTTAAGCTACTTTTAGGTATTAATTTAGTTAACTTTTTTTATATGTTTATTGGAGTTTTAAAAATTATTTTTGGTAGAAAAGTAGCCCCTAAAAAACATTTTTGAAAATCTTTCCGATGATTTCCAATAACTTTCTCTCTGGAAATTGGAAATATTTTACGAAAAAAAAAAAATGGAAATTGAAATCTAAGATACAGCCTCACAATGAGTTCGAATCGATGAATATGAATGTCACCTAATTTGTCAGTAATTTTAAATTGAGCATATCTTGCAAACTATTAGTCCGATTTTCAATGACAATATTTAAAAATTTTGCAATTTTATTTCGTAATATGGTCTTAATTTTGAAATAAGCAAAATTCGTCCTTCGCAATAGTTAAGCTTTATATTCAAATCTTACCATACCATAAACCGGGGTGACATTGATATGATTTCAATTTATTTTTTTAATATTTTTCAACTGATAAGGTTTGTCTCAAGGTTAGTGTTTTTAAAACATGTACTGGGGTAGGCCACACAAGATCCAGGTCGAAGCATTATTTCGAAAACAAGTTTTTCAAGTGTGTTTTAAAAATAGTTGATTTGAAAATTCTTATTTTTGATTCCGGGGTGACTTTGATAGTCATAGTTTTTCTTCTTAAAATTAGATTTAAGGTGTTCGGATTTTATATTTACGTCTAATTTACCATCGGCTGCTTTTATATTTTTTTGAGATAAAATATCAATGTTTTTATTCAGTTTACTAAGTTTATATACTTTTATAACAAAATACATATAAATTTTAGGTAAAAAAATTAAAAGGTAAGACTTTTGCCTAAATTTTGTTAAAAAGAAGTTTTGTTTATATTTTTTTTTATTCATTTCAAAATAAAATCCAAGCACGAATAAAAAGTTTTCAAATATTCACGGGTTTATTTGTTCTACTGAAAATGCCTATAAATTTTGATTTTTTTTTCGAATTGTGTTTCAAAAACGTATAGCGTTTATTATTTACAAACTGACTCTATCTTCTCATAGTGGAAAATTGTCCAAGGAATCCTAAAATGCATTATTTTCTTCGATTCAAACTCTTTTTTATTGAGAAAATCATGACACTTTGAGAATATTAAAATAATCATTTCAATCAACATTATCTTCATTATAGTTAACTAATTTAATGAAAACTTCTTCTTGAAGTATTTTGAACACTTCTCGACCACTATTCTTTACAAATTTAATTTGCACAGAAAAAAAACCTATCAAAGTCACCCAGATTTACGGTACTTGATATTGCTTTAACCAATTTTTTTTCGATATTTTCCAAATTAAAAGGTCCGAAAGGTCCTAACCATAACTTACAACTTTGCCGAAGACACCAAATCGATTAGAAAATCCGTTCTCTTAATACATAATTTAATACATTTGCATAGTCATTTTGACTAGTTCCCAAAATCGAATTTGATGTTAATAAGAAAGTAAAATAATAAGATTTTTTTTGTTCGTGTTTCGATTATCCTATACAATCCGTCGGATAATTACGATCCTATTGTTACTCAAAATTCTAATCCTTTCGTAAAAATCTAATGATGACAAAATTACATTATAAATGATCAATAAGATATCCGAGACAGACTTAATTTACATTCTGCAAAGCATATTTGATTTTTATTATTGATATCCTAGAAGGATTTGACTTGAATGCATGTTGGAAAACTTGAATGAGAACCAGATGAAAAAATAATTTTGAAATGACAATAAATATGCGTAGCTGCATTCAAATTTCAAAAATCAGCAATGTTTCAGGAAGGGGAAAACGTGAACTTATAGATGCATGGTAAAATAGCTGACAAAGTAGCTAGTTTTGGCATCAATTAAAATCTCAATATTTTGATTATTTGAAGTAATTCTGTACCGGGATTCGGATTTAGCAGGCCAAATTCTACTAAGAACAAATATGTTCGTCTCAGAGACAAAATCTTGTTGGACTATATAATTGAACTTCAGATAATCGAATTCGGACTGTATAAGTAAATCAAAACAAGTATTTTTTGCGTTTATCTAATTAACGAAATTTTGCCTGTTTTAAAATGAAAGCAAAATGATTCATAACTTTTCTTGAACCATTTTGAATTGTTCAATAATTTATTTGAAAAGGGCCCAACAAACATAAGGAATCCCATAGCTTAGAGGACATTTAAAAAAATCTAGAGTTTCAATTCAATTCAATTAGTTTTTATTAGTAAATAATCAATTCACAATTTCGTAATTCTTATAACCTAATAGAGTTTTGGAGTACCTTTCAACTATGATTTGTACTATAGTTCATTTTGATGTAATTGGATATTCTAACAATGGATTTGCCAACAGAAGGAAAAAAATATTTTTTAAAAAACCTTCTAAATTTGCTAAGGAAAAGGATAGAGATAGAAAAGCTTAAAACTAGATCACAGTTTGTTTTGTCTTTTGACGTCGAAAAACTTCGCTGCACAAGGCAGCTTATCCGTTGTAGATATACTTCATCATAAGCTCACTCAGAGCTTGGAATTGTTCTGCCTTGTTCCGGCAGGCACGAAAGCGCGTGAGCATCTCTCCAGCAAGAGCGAAAACTCGGGAAGCGTGAAGAGATCATCTCCGGTAACGTCTGCTTGTCCCGGTGAAGTACCGCTCCCAGAAGCGGCTACTCTAGCGTAAGAACCTCCCCAACCGGGAGGGAACGCTGGGTTGGTCGATGGAACCGCTCCGCCGCCAGCTGCTGTAGCGTTCGAGCTCGAAGTCTTTGGAGGTTGGCGGGACGCTGGCGCTTTCTTCTTCTTGTCCTGCTCCTCGAGGTACTTTTTCCGCGCGGCACAGCCACGGAAATTCGCCGTGTGGTTTCCACCACAGTTCGCGCACTTGACGCGCGCTTTGTGCTGCTGGGCGTTTTCCCCCAGCTGGTCTTTCCGCGGAAGATTGCACCTTTCGGTGAAGTGGGTCTCACCGCACTTTACGCACCGGGGCGGAAGATTACAGTTTCTTGAACCGTGTCCGAATTTCTGACAGCGGTGGCATTGGGTTGCGTCGGTCGGATTCTTCGTGTAGAATCGCCACGTCACGAAGAAGCCGTCCAGTGCTTTGATCCGCCGTAGGTCCTGGATTTTGACCGACCCACGATCGAAGTACAGGAGGTACAATGTGTACGTACCTGTCACCGTTGTCGATTTCGAGAGCACCTTAACCTCTCGAGGCTTAACCTTGACGCCCGACAGGTGTTCTTCCAGGTCGGAGATCGGGCGGTCCGGATATCCCTGAAGGACGATCTTCACTGGGACCTTCTCTGCAGGGTCAAATGTGAAGAATTTGAAGTTTCGCAACTTCAACTTCTTCACCACCAAGTCGAAATGCAGCTTCTTGTGGGTAATCACTTGCACAGAAGTTTTGCTAATTTTAAGACAATATTGGAGTCCCTCAAGCAACTCGTCAACATCGTCCGCCAACGTATCCAAAACAAAAATTGGAGGTGGTCGTCGTTCCTTCGGAGAGTTACACTTTTTCTGCTTTCCTTGCTTGCGCGCAAGTTCATCATCGTCATCGTCGTCGCCAGCACTGCTGCTGTCACTGGCGGTGTTGTTTTCTTCTCCACTCAGCATCTCAAATTCGTTGCTGGTGGGAACGTTGGAAGTGGTTGTTGTCGTAGTGCTGGTGGACTGCTGCTGCTGCTGCTGGTCGGAAGTGCTTCCGGATGCCCGGGTCGATTGTCTCGTCCGTGCTGGGGACTCACGTGGACGGTATGACACGTGTAAAAAAGAAGGATCGGTGACGTCACCGGGCACGCTCCCGTGCGCGATGGCGGTCGATGCGGCGTTGGTGTGTTTACCTTTCTGCAATCTGCCGGTAGATGAACTTCGCGGGTTTTTCGAGGCCGCACTCGAACTGCCACGGCCACGGCCGGCCCTTGGCATGCTGGAGCAGCAAACTCGCGGGTAATCACTGTTAATTACGGCGAAAAAATCGAAAAGTTTGAGGAGCTCCGAACAGTTGACTGTTGCTGGCTGGTGTTGCCAGTCCCGATCAAAATCTAGAGTTTTGCTTATTCTCTTTTAACATTATTCGAATCATTTTTTTTAATGTTATTTGTTTTATACTCATTTACAAAATAACGAGTACGGGTTTTCATAAAAATTTCAGTGAAATATTTAGCGTTACAATTGAAATTGAAGTAACTGAAAATTATTCAAAACTTTCATTTTTATAAAAATATGAAATAACACTCAGATTTCCGTGAAATCGTGAATTCCCACACTACACAGAGGGAAATGGTTTTCGAAGTTGGGCTTGCGCGCTAGCACCGACACCTCCGTCACAATCCGTTGGCAGTTCGAAAGAGAGAACTTGGCACTGACTGGCGGCCGCGACAAGGTCACGTTCGGTCGGTGTCGGTTGGTTATTGGAGTAGAAGCACGTGCTTCTTGAATATCACCAACAACGAGCCGGTGTGCCGGCAAGAGAGAGTGAGAGAGAGGGAGAGGGTGGAAATGCCGAGAAAATGCGAATGGTTTGTTTACATCGTGGTGGTGCCTTCTACCATCGCCAGAACCAGCCAGCCAGAAGCAACAGAACATTGGCGTTTGGCGGAATGTGGTTGTTGCTGGTTTGTATGCTACTGTAATGTTTAGTTGGTGTGTTATTTTTTCTTCAAAGATGTAGGGAGGTCGTTTTGTTTTAGACAAAAACAATAAAATTCGATGACAATTTTTATAAGATTACGTTTATATGATGTTATGCTATTTTCCTTAGCATACAATTTTTAAATCATGCTGAAAAAAAAGTTGAAAAGTTCAACGATAGATAACTCATGGAATTTCAATGCAAGTCAGAAAAAAATCCAATTCTACCACTAAAGGAGAGATAAAATCGTTGTGCAATGAAACATGCTGTCCTGACACGGAAGCAACGCCCACCAGGTGATTGGTTCACCATATTCACGGCCGGTGGTGTAGCACTGCATAAATATTTAATATCGCACACCAACTTGTGTTGCTACTTGTTTCATCTTTTTATTTGCACTTTTCACAATTTCTTTCCACCTTTAAAAAAACGCGGGGGAAGTGATTCGTTTATTTTGTAAACATTTGCGCGAATTTCCTCGTGAGTTTTAACGCGCCCATTAAATTGGACACCAGCTCAGCAGGGCAGCATATCGATGCCTCTGTGCTCTCTTATGCTAACTAGATAGGAAAACCAGCAAGCTAAGAACAAGAGAGCACAGAGGCATCGATATGTTGCAACTTAGTTGAACAAAATTTTAAGACGTTGAAAATATTGAACTAGACTGGACCACATGTGGCTAACGATGAAACGAATGGGGGTGTTACGCTTGAACTGAGGGACGTGTGCGATAATTAGATTTGATTAGCTAACTGTATATTCTTAGCTGTGTGAAACTTAGTATTTTTGCTTTGAAGTTAGTTTACAAATTTTCAAATCGAGGTATTTTCTTTTAAAAAATAAAATATTTTTGTTGAAAATCCATCTCAAAGAAACAATGAAACATTTCAAAATTTCACTCAATTTGATACATCAGCTGTCATCGCTCAAAACCAGCACACTTCCGGTCTAGCAATCTGGTTTTGTCTCGCCCCACATCTACACTGGAGGAATTGAAAGAAAAGAAAAAAACGCTCACATCATAAATCTCACATCCGATGATAAATTCACGCAAATAACCTGATATTCATCTTCCGCTACTGTTTGCCAGGGTTCTTCTGACGTGTGAGCATTAGGGTGTCCATGGTTGAATGATATCATTTTTCATTCATTTTGTTTCATTATTGTAATATAGAGCAAGAATAAGTTTTTTTTCTTTATTTTATTTTGTGGTCATAACTGTTTTGTTGTTAACAGATTTCCACTTTTTTTATGGTTTTTTTTTAAGACAGCTGAGTTCTCTACGATTTTTAAATTTTCAGTTTTTAATTTTGATGAAATTTTGGCCAAGCATTTCCTGAGTGAAAAGAAGTCATTCCATACAATTTTGAGCGCTGGTCATACAAAATAGGTATTAAATTGTATGAAATTCTGTATCTTTAGAAGGGATTTTCTGATCGGTTTGTTGTCCTCGGCAAAGTTGTAGGTTATGATAAGGACTTTTCGAAAAAAAAATTGGTATACGATAAAAATAAGATTTTTTAATTTCAACTTTTTATCGCTGGAAGTTAAATTACCCAAATACTTTTTTTATATTCTATTTTTTAATTGTTTTAATGGACTTGAAAAATACATCTTCTGAGCCATAGTGAAACCAGATGTGGTTTAGGAGATATAATTTTTTGAAAAAAATCGTGTTTTTTTGAAAGATACCGAAAATGTGGACAAAAAATATTAAAAGTAATTTTTAAAGCTAAATCAAATTTGCAATCAAAAAGCGCTTGACTTTTTTTGGTAAAATGTACCGTTTTCAAGTTGCTGAGCTACATTTTCGAGTTCTTTTAATTATTTTGCATTTTAACAATATTTTATGAAAGAAAAGCACCATTGAATATATGTTTGAAAAGCTGAGAAAATTTACAATTTTCTCTCTGGATCTTTGAAAATCGGGCAGTAAGTTTCTCAGATAAAATCTCACAAATAATTCATATTGATGAAAATAATTTTCTAATTTTAACATAATAAGCCTGTAATTTTCAACTGACGATATCTCGGAAACTCAGCTTTTCAATTTTGAAATGTGAAATTTTCGGTAAATTTTCTGATCACTTCAATAATTTTGCTTCAAAAATGAATTTCAAATTTTTTTTCTGTCCAAGTTTTCGAAATTTTCCATAAAAGCAAAACCTATACCTTTCTTTAGTAAGAAAGGCCAAAAGTAAATCCTTCTAAAAAATGATGCGTACTCATGGTCTGGACTTTGAATGTAGAAAGAAATTTCGGATAAAATTGGAAACGAAAAATGTTGTCGAAGGTCACCAGGTGGGCTTTTACCTTTTTTTAGGGTTTTTTTTCTTATGGTACACACAAAAAAATATTTCCGATTGTTACATAATTTATCATGTAACACTTTTGCACGTCGTTAAACATTTAAATTTTAATGCAATTTGATGTAAATTTGCAACTAATTATACGTAAAAACATGATTGTACGTGTGTTTCAACCGTTTACGTCGAATCTCAAGATTACATGAACTGAGTTTACATGTGATTCATTTTTTTCGTGTCGAGTAAATTCACATTTTTTTCTGTGTAGGTTATTCAAACGGCTCTAACTACAGAACCAAATTATGAATCTTGATGAAAATGTGGGAGGTTGTAGAACTCGAAAAATGCATTTTTTGGGATGAATAAATGATATGGAAATGAAAAAAATTGACCTTATTTTTATTTAAAAGCTGCGTAATTTGTTGGAAAGTCTTATCACATCCGAATATAGATTATTATTTCGAAATTTGATCGGTAACTCGTCCAGGTTCAGTTTTTCTATGCATACAGAAGAATCAAAATCGGATATAGGGGAGCTGAGAACGACGCGACACAAAATTTTGCAAAATTTTACCACACACGAACATTACTCGAACTCCACGGAATTTATTTTTTCAAAATTCGAGGGTTGGAGATAGATTTGTCATTATGAATCGATAGAACGTCGAAAATCTATGCAGTGTGATTTTTCATCGATTTTTCCGATGAAAATTTATGATGGATTGTAATATTTACGAAGATGGAAATGACGTCTAATCTAATCTAATCCAATCTAATCAGACCCTAGCGCAGCCAATCTTTCGAAGGGATCCTGGAGAGTGCCTTAGGTTAGATGACGCCTAGCACTCTTCTTGTCATTTATTAACATTTGTAGTGCGCCATTGCATCGAAATGCATTGAAGCATCACAAGCGTTAAAGCGGCCAGGCCTACTGCGTAAAGCCGTATCGCAGAGATGACTCGTAATTGGGTTGAGTTTGAGCACAGAGTGTTCGAACAACAACACAATTCTGAATCGACAGGAGGAAGAAGCGTGGGGACACACCACCATACGCTCCGAGATTTTGGTTGTATTCGTTGGGAGCACCATGCTAAGAAGGTTTGGTACTCCGGGACCCTCTGGGAAGGGACATTGTATTTCCACGAATGCCCTGGACACTATTTGCCGTGGTTATAGCGCCACAACTCGCTCTCTGTAACAGTATTCCTAATTCCAGTCCAAGCTCACCAAGTCGTCATGGCCTAGTGGTTAGCATTTTTGCTTACCAATCCAAAGGACGGAGGATCGAACCCCGCCTCGAGCGACTTTGATTTTTCGTTCATATTCATCATTTCAAATTTATGTGTTCTTAACTTTCTCGTTGGGAGCAGATGGGAATCGAACCCAGAACAATTTGCTTACAAAGCGAACACCGTAACCAGTCAGCCACGGCCGCTCCTCTTACGAAGATGGAAATGACGTCTAGCCATAAAGCAAAACCTATACCTTTATTTAGCAAGAAGAGCAAAACAAGATTTTGTTTCAAAAAATCATATACAGTCGACTCTCTGGCTGTCGATCTTCTCGATATCAATAATTCTCCATCTATCGATGAATTCTGCAGTCCCTTCAATCTGCATACTTCAATTATCTTCATTCCTCGATATTTTCCCTTGCTTGAAGGATCTCTTCCTCGACGGTCGCCTGGATTTTGTTTGAGTTAAAATTCTCTTCCGGTTGTCAATAATTTCACTTTCTCATGGCTTGCATAGACATTTTTCTTGGCGAAACGAAGCTTTGAAGGGTGTTTGACATTAGTTTGTTTTTGTTTAATAGACGTTGGCATGATTCTCTCTCATAGCTGGGTATCAAGAAAAAAAAAATTTCAATCGAGTCTTCATTTTACATCGTTCTGTAAACTGATAATTCTCTTTCTCGACGGTCCCTAGGATATTGACAACCAGAGAGTCGACTGTATCATGTAGTCCCCTTAAACATAAAAAAATAGAAAATTAAAAAAACATGTATTCTGGAAATTTTACTTGTAATGATAAAATGTTAAATAAACAAATCGGATTTTTTCTTGGTATAATTTTTTTTATGATCACGACATCTTACAACCTACAACTTTGCCAAAGACATCAAATCGATCAGAAAACCTGTTTTTCAAGATACAGAATTTCATACATTTTCATTCCCCTTTTTTCTACATACCCTCCAAAACTTTATGGAAAATCTAGCGATGCAAATTGACTTCTTTTGACATAGGGCACTTTTTTCATCCCAATTCCAAAGAAAAGTCGATTTGCGAAAAAGTAGAGAACCACTCTGCTGTTAACATTACATGTAACAATCAAAGTAACATTTAATGAAAAAGTTGGGAGAAAACAAAATGGAATTGGACTTGTAGTCGGCTTATTTTTATTACATTTTTTGGGAATTATTTTGTGAGTTGAAATCGATAACGAGGAAGTCGGGTTTTTTTTATAGCTAGAGCCTGTTAATGTCGACAAGTCCAAATATAAGTTGGAGTCGGAGTTTCTGTAATTGATACCATACTTTACAGCTGTGATTATTGTTCATGAATTGTTCAAGCAATTGTTTGTTATCTAACCAATCCAGAGCATATAATTTCTTGAACACCCTAGCGTTCATACATTTTGCTCGACATAGCTTCTTGACACTAAAGGGCCAACCAGGTTGCGAAGGCAACCGTGGTGACTGTGGAAAGTACTTCTTAACCGTGGTGGCACGGTGGAACTCGATTGGAACGACGATTGATGTGCCAGACATTTTCCCACCCTCTGGAAACGTCAAGAGTAAACAGATCGTACCCGGCCCCACACTTCCAGCACCAGCATGAACCCCGCGCGGAATGCAAATTAATCACCCCAGTTTGATTAATCACCTGCGGGTGGTACTCGGAGTTCATTAAGATACAATCACCGTTGAGTTGCCCTTGTTGAGGAGAGAGATTAGCCAAATTAGATTACACAAGTGGACAAGACATTCCCGGAACAGCTCGGAGATCAAACAAAGGTAGAACTTTCCCAAAATTAAAAACACATTAGCTGATGCGATGCGATGCTCTAGCTCAATCAGCCAGTAAACTCTATTGCTAATGTGAATAGTGATTTACACCATTTATGTCGGCGGCAAAAGGGCAGTGGGCCATGCATGCAAACATCGTTCTACTGCGAAATGCAAACTATTTAGCCTGAACAACACGCGATGAACCAATTAGCGACTTTGCACGTTACCAACGGCTTTCGATAGTTGATCGGGGTGCTGAGGGCTCGAATGTGTGAACAACTTGTTACCACGGGGAAATTACATAGTTGATCTCAAATTGCTTTTAATATAACTACTTTTTTGGTGATTTCTCAAAAGCTTTGTTAAAATGTTGTTAGAAATAATAAAATATGTTTAGTCAATTAACTTAAAATAAAAGACATTCATACCGGTTTTTTGAATCCATTAAAAATCATCATCGTTGATAAGGAGACTCTCGAAAGACGTCGCCAGTGCTTACCTATTATCTCGCTATCCAATTTGTGGCCATGAATATTTTATACAGGTTTTCAAGTAAACCACGCCAATACGGTCCCAGCTGTGCTACACATCAGGAGCACTGCATCTCTAGGAATACCAAATTCCATCACGATGTACTACGGCTTAATGTCCTAGATTAGATATTTTGTGGACCTCCTGCTGATGTGTCTTGTAGTCGAATCGCAAAGGAACTTAGAGTTTGTTGTGAAGCAAACAAATTATCACAAGTGATTACATTTTCTTCTTATGACGTCAAAATAAAAACAAATATATTTCCATCAATTCAAACGTAATTGAAATCACGACAACACGATTGTGCAGTTTCTTATTCTGAAGAGCTCCCCAGCTAATTAGTAAATTACGTCAACAAGAAAATTACCCTCCCCTCGGGGGTAAATTGTTATTTTATTCTCTGCGCTTATTGTGCAGCACCATTATAGCTAATGTCTCTCTCGTTTTGCAAAAACGATTGTCGTTCGTCACCTTCATGCACCAGTTGCCAGCCGTATAGGTCTGCGGGGCAGTGTCACTCGATCTGACGGTTAGAGAAGCTGGACTAACGCAATCCATGTTGGGATGATTACAATCGGAAGCGCACTCAGTGAAATCAAAACAGAGTGGAGCTGAGTTGGATTGGAGGAAGATGTTGTTCAGCAGAGAAGTGCAATCTTAATGAATAAATAACGAAATTGTATCCACATTTATGTTAAACAATTAGGTTGGGAGTCTTTTTCGAAGGCTGAGAGGGGGTTTTTTACAGTTCTCTTAAAAAATGTATTTTTTCTAATATTCACTTCTTTTGGTTTTATTCTACAAGGCTATCTGAAATATTGTTTATTGCTTCTATTGATTTATCAACTTGAACGTTTTCAAATGAATCAAATTACGAAAATTATGAATTTTTATTTTCCGAAAGGGTAATTATCCGCCAAATGACACACCCAAAGGAAAAATATATCTCAATATCTGCAACAGTGGATTTGCTGCAGAAAATGTTACATTGTATAACAGATTTTGCAGCAAGCTCATAGATCAATTTTGCCCATTTTTAAACATGTCAGCAATCTGCAGTTTGCACCAACACATATAATTCTGGCGCATCCTCAAGCAACACTCCAGAGAGAAGAATATGTTGGACCACAACTCATTCAGCGTCCATGGCGCGGTGGTAGCGTGTCGGATCAACAAAAAGTTGGTGGTTCAAACCTCGTTCTGTTCAGATTATTTTTCTGCAATACAATCAAACAGCCGTCGGTGATGTCGATATTTGTCGGTAACGGGCATACTCCTATATCTCAAAAAATGCATGAGGACAGATTTCATGCAGAATTTGATATACTTTCATGCCGCCATGCATCACAATCATGCGACCGACGTTTGGGTGTACTTATGGCAGCAAAAAAAAAACTGGATTGGTGAAAATGTATTTTAAAACACTCGTTTCAATCAAATGTTGTTGAAGTTGCCTGATATTTAAATTTCTTATATTTTTTACATTTTTTGCCCTCCTTTAAGTTTAACCCCTTCCCGCCCAGATCAAAATCGGTTAATGGTTATAAGCTAACATTCTATATAAACTAACGTAGGTTGAATCAGGTTGAAAAAAATCATGGCTGCAAAGAAATTTAAAACCAAAAAATTAAAAAATAGGTGATGCTCTGGAGTAACCATGGGCGTTAGAGGGTTAATCAGAGTCAATCAACATAAACTTTAAACAATATTTGCAATGGCTTAAACGTGTTAAAAACAAATTTTTATTTTTCCATGTAATATTTTGCATTCAAAACAAAATTTACAACATGTTTTCATTTAAACCTGTAAATGGCATTTTGCATAATTTTGTTTTAAAATTTGTATCTATGGAAAAAAAATCTGATCGATATCGTGCTTTCAGTAAAGCTGCAGTTGGTGATGAGGACCACTTAGAAATAATTATTATCTAAATAAGATATGTTTTTATAAGCCTTTTTAAATTAAATGTGGAACACCCAAACAAGTATTTTTGCAATTCCGTCATGAAACTACATACCGTAAACCGGGGTGACTTTGATAGGATTTCAATTTGTTTTTAGAATATTTTCCAACAGATAAGGTTTTTCTCAAGATTATTATTTTTAAAACATGTACTGGGGTAGGCCACACAAAGTTCATGCACTATTTCGGAAAAAAAGTTTTTTCAATAATGTTTAGAAAAATTGCTACGTTAAAAATTCTTAGTTTTAATTCCGGGGTGACTTTGATAGTCATAGTTTTTCTTGTTAAACTCATATTTAAGATGTTCAAACTTTATTTGTACGCTAAATGTACCATCACTAAAGTAGCTGATATAGTTTTTAAGAAAAAAATCAATGTTTATATTTTTTTAATTAAGTGTTTAAGCTTTTTAGCAAAATACATATAAATTTTAGATAAAATTGTTAAAAAGTCGGAATTTTGCCTGAAATTTGTTAAAATTAGTTTTGTTTATAAAATTATCGAACTATATTGCATTTTATACTGAATTCAAAGCTCGAATCACAAGTTTTCACATTTTACATGAAATTTGTTCAACTGAAATTGCCTATAAATTTGTAGATTTTTTTTAATTGTGTTTCAAAAACAAATATTATTTATTATTTACAAACTTTTTTAAACTTTTCCTAGTGGAAAATTGTCCAAAGAATCCGAAAATGCATTCCGTTTTTGATTAAAAATCATATTCATTAAGAAAATCATGACACTTTGAGAAGTTTAAAATAATGACTTTCATCAACATTTTCTTAACTATAGTTAACTAACTTTTTAAACTTGTCAAAATTTTATGAAAAGTTCTACTTGAGGTACTTTGAACACTTCTCTACCACGGTCAGTATTTTTCTAAACCATTCCTTATGTATTTTAATTGTACTCTTCATTCAAGTTGAATTATTTTTACAATTATGCCAATGCACAAAAAAAAAGTTTATTTCGTCCCAATTTGAACAATTGAAATTCAAATTTGACGATTTGAATTGCTTTTTCCTGCGTTTTAAATCATATCTAGCATGTCTGACTAAAAATATTTTAATTTTTTTTAAATTTCATTGTACAGTACTGCAAGATTTTTTTTTTGAAAAAAATCGTCAAAAGTTAGATATTTTGAAAACTAACGATTGCACAAATACTGGGCAAGTGCAAAATGCATTTTAAAACACATTTTTCAATAAAATTTTATTACCATGGCCTATTATTTTAATTTTTATATTTTTTCAATTTTCAAGCTGAATTTAGAATAATAAAAATGTTTTCATAATTTTTTAAACATCGTATTTTTTTGAAATTCTTTTTAACCGGAACGGGGAACTTGATGATTTTTATTTTTTTTGGAACCACTGCTAGGGAGGGGAAATTCCATTGCTACTTTGATGACTTTGAAAATATTCCAGTACGCAACAGCAGGACGCTCATTTAGCAAGACGCATTTTTCATAAATCAAAGCCTACCTAAAAGCAATTTGCGCGCACATGGCACATCACACGTGGTGAAGGATGGAGTGACGGCTTGGTTTGTGTTTTCAAGAGTATTCTTATGTGAATCAAAATCTAAATATTGGGGAAATACCGTCATCAGGGGGGCTGAAATTTGTATGGCCCAATCTCACCCCCAGACCCAATGTCACCCCTGATGACGGTAAGTAAAATTTGTACAAGTTGTAGTTGCCTCTCACTCCAGTTCGCTTCGCTCCTAGTCGGCTCAGGTGGCATTTTTCGAGACCAGATTTGTCTGATCACGCCTTCCATTGGACGCGGAAGAAAATTTTGGCCCCGGTCTAACTCAGAGGATAGGTCGTTAGCTCAGTCTAGGTGTAGGAGTCGTCTCCCTGAGTCAAAAGATCTGTCTCGGTAAAGTCGCTGGTCGGCGGTTGGACTCGCAATCCAAAGGTCGTTAGTTCGTTTTTCGTTTTCCAGGGTGGATGGAAGCTTAGATGTAAAACTTGGTTCGGATTGCCTCACCGTTTCAAGCCATCGGACACCCTAATTTCGAGTAGGAGTCTCGCAAGCGAACAATTTGATTTTTTGACGTACAAATGCATAGCTGAACTGGAAGACAAAAAACTGTAAACATAAACCTAAAGCCAAACAGTTTTTCGGTAGATTTTTTTTTGCAAGACTTATTTTATGAGGTTATGAATGTGATGAGAGCTCGATTTGACTACCTAACCATAAAGGATTTTGAATTAGGCCACCGAAATTCCGGTCAGAGGCCGTACAGCTCTCTTCAACAATCAAGAGTGATTTTTTTCCCTTTTTTCCAGTGTGCATCATCTTTTGAGTGAAATCATTACTAAAAATAACCAAAACCAGAGATTATTCAAAACTAAATCTGAACCAGTCATGGCAGTCTCAAAATTGGATGAAACACAGTTTTGAATCAAATCGCGATGCTATATAAGTGCCTTTTGCTCGTTGTAAGAACTGATCGAATTGGGCAAAGGTGGAGCTGAAACATATAAATACGCTGAGAATCCTCTTTGGAATAGAAACCTGAAGCAAACGGATGCAAAACAATTCGATTTTTTTTTGGAAACGAAAAAGGAAAACTATTTATTCGACTCGATTTGATCGTTGAATGCTTACTTAGCGCATCTGTCGTTATCATCGTTATGCAGAGACCAAATTGACAAATTGACAAATTGACAAATTGACAAATTGAAAAATTGACAAATTGACAAATTGACAAATTGACAAATTGACAAATTGACAAATTGACAAATTGACAAATTGACAAATTGTCAAATTGTCAAATTGTCAAATTGTCAAATTGACAAATTGACAAATTGACAAATTGACAAATTGACAAATTGACAAATTGACAAATTGACAAATTGAAAAATTGACAAATTGTCAAATTGACAAATTGACAAATTGACAAAATGACAAATTGACAAATTGACAAATTGACAAATTGACAAATTGACAATTTGACAATTTGACAATTTGACAAATTGACAAATTGACAAATTGACAAATTGACAAATTGACAAATTGACAAATTGACAAATTGACAAATTGACAAATTGACAAATTGACAAATTGTCAATTTGTCATTTTGTCAAATTGACAAATTGACAAATTGACAAATTGACAAATTGTCAAATTGTCAAATTGTCAAATTGTCAAATTGTCAAATTGTCAAATTGTCAAATTGTCAAATTGTCAAATTGTCAAATTGTCAAATTGTCAAATTGTCAAATTGTCAAATTGTCAAATTGTCAAATTGTCAAATTGTCAAATTGTCAAATTGTCAAATTGTCAAATTGTCAAATTGTCAAATTGTCAAATTGTCAAATTGTCAAATTGTCAAATTGTCAAATTGTCAAATTTTCAAATTGTCAAATTGTCAAATTGTCAAATTGTCAAATTGTCAAATTGTCAAATTGTCAAATTGTCAAATTGTCAAATTGTCAATTTGTCAATTTGACAATTTGACAATTTGTCAAATTGTCAAATTGTCAAATTGTCAAATTGTCAAATTGTCAAATTGTCATATTGTCAAATTTTCAAATTGTCAAATTGTCAAATTGTCAAATTGTCAAATTTTCAAATTGTCAAATTTTCAAACTGTCAAATTGTCAAATTGTCAAATTGTCAAATTGTCAAATTGTCAAATTGTCAAATTGTCAAATTGTCAAATTGTCAAATTGTCAAATTGTCAAATTGACAAATTGTCAAATTGTCAAATTGTCAAATTGTCAAATTGTCAAATTGTCAAATTGTCAAATTGACAAATTGTCAAATTGTCAAATTGTCAAATTGTCAAATTGTCAAATTGTCAAATTGTCAAATTGTCAAATTGTCAAATTGTCAAATTGTCAAATTGTCAAATTGTCAAATTGTCAAATTGTCAAATTGTCAAATTGTCAAATTTTCAAATTTTCAAATTGTCAAATTGTCAAATTGTCAAATTGTCAAATTTTCAAATTGTCAAATTTTCAAATTGTCAAATTGTCAAATTGTCAAATTGTCAAATTGTCAAATTGTCAAATTGTCAAATTGTCAAATTGTCAAATTGTCAAATTGTCAAATTGTCAAATTGTCAAATTGTCAAATTGTCAAATTGTCAAATTGACAAATTGTCAAATTGTCAAATTGTCAAATTGTCAAATTGTCAAATTGTCAAATTGTCAAATTGTCAAATTGTCAAATTGTCAAATTGTTAAATTTTCAAATTGTCAAATTGTCAAATTGTCAAATTGTCAAATTGTCAAATTGTCAAATTGTCAAATTGTCAAATTGTCAAATTGTCAAATTGTCAAATTGTCAAAAATTTTTTTTACTTGTTGGTTAAAGTCAGACAATGCACAGTGGGAAAAAAGGGCCCAAAAAATTACCGCAACATGATTTCGCGCAAACCATCGATTCCTATACACCAAAAGCTTCGTTTTTGCACCGGGAACAATAATCCGATGAAAAATCGCACTGCACGGACCGGTGGCCGGAGTACAGGCCACCGGAAGATCCGGATTTTTGGAAAAAGTGTCAGATTTATCCAATTGTGAACTGATAAGCTTTCTTCTACCATGAATAGTCATGCAAAACAATCCTAGAATAATATTAAATACCATAGAACCCATCGGAACCGGTTCCACCGATCTCCGGTGGCCACATCCGAAACCGCATTAGGAAACAGAGTAAACTAGTCATGCGACGTATCAAACTTCTTGATTTTGGATGGGGACATGAGTTATACACTCCTCTTTTAAAAACATGAAGTTTGATATGTCGCAAGAGTGGTTTCAGGAATTTGCCAAATATGATCTTCGGATGTGGCCACCGGAGAACCTGGGAACCGGTCACCGGAGGCAAAAATACATTTTAAGGATACTCTCCATCAAAAATCAAGAAGTTTGATACGTCGCATGACTAGTTTACGCTGTTTCCTAATGCGGTTCCGGATGTGGCCACCGGAGATCGGTGGAACCGGTTCCGATGGGTTCTATGGTATTTAATATTATTGTGGCAATCACGGCCACATGCTAAGATCACATTGAGAAGAGGTGAAAGAGAGACGAAAAAGGAACGATGAGGTCCTTATTTGAGTCTCGTTTTTATTACTCTCGTCCTCTTTCGTCTTGTCTTAGCAATAAACAGTGCGTGGGTTCGAAGCAGGTAAAGAACCAACGCGCTTGGAATAGTTTTAGTTAAATAAAAGCAGTTAGTTCTGAGCATCGACGGAGTTCACATCATTCAATATCACCACCCTCATCAAGGGCTGGCCAGTATGGCTGGCCCTAAATTCCCACAATGGTGGCAGCAACGGAAAAAACCCACACCGAGGTTTTTTTTAAAGTAATTTTGAAAGTGTTCCTGAGTTCCTGAGAAGTATTTCGCCGGCGACGGAAGTTGATATCAGCGTGGTGGAGCCAGAAGGACCAAATAAAGCCGAAGATCGAGTCTGCAACTTCATCACGGAGCCGTGGACATTTCTCAACGGAACAGCATTTCAACAACGTTGGCGTCAGTCATCAAAGGCAGGCAACAATTTAAGATCTATTTAAGGTATGAGAGTGTTTAGTTTAAAATTTCTGATTGGGCTTTCAAAGTGAATTAACTATTTTTGTTTGTAAATTCAGCAAATATAATCATTCAATCATCAACGAAGCTATTGATTCTTTTACAATTTTGGAAATCAATTTTTCATTAATAAAAGGCAAGGCAGCAAATCATGGACGGGTAAATTCCGGCTAAAGTCAGTCAAACTCTAAAAATGAGTCAATGATCTTCCATGTTAAAATTGCGTAAGACTAAAGTCCTTAAACTTAAACTGAACGTCAATGTACGACAGTCGTTACGGCAGGCAGGTTTGTGAACAAGTAGTTGCTTGGCTAAATGCAGACACACCCGTAGAGGTTAGTGTGCTTTCACAAATGATGTCCTGACCATCTAGAAATAGAGTTGGAGTGTATGCTGATGTTTTGCTGAGGTAAAATTTTCAGATACATTTTTGTTGTTTTGTTATAAAACAAAAAGCTCTTTAAATCAATTGATTTCAACATTGTTAAAGATGACATAAAACTTCGAATATTTTTTTTTTGTTTTTTATTGGATTTCAGAAATGAGGTCTTCAATCTTAATTATGGGGGAAGGGATGTCAGAGCAATGTTGCAAACAAGGATTGCTCTGAGTCTTCTTCTCATTTCAATTTGAAAGCAATTCAGAACAGGTTAGGTTAACATTCAACAAAACTGTTGATCGAAAGGAAACAAATTAATAGATTAAATTAAACACTCATTCAATACATACATTCAATAATAGGGAATTAGTAAAAAAAAGTTTAACAATTTTTTTTTTAGTATAGGGGTGAGTGATGTGGCAATCACGGCCACATGCTAAGATCACATTGAGAAGAGGTGAAAGAGAGACGAAAAAGGAACGATGAGGTCCTTATTTGAGTCTCGTTTTATTACTCTCGTCCTCTTTCGTCTTGTCTTAGCAATAAACAGTGCGTGGGTTCGAAGCAGGTAAAGAACCAACGCGCTTGGAATAGTTTTAGTTAAATAAAAGCAGTTAGTTCTGAGCATCGACGGAGTTCACATCATTCAATATCACCACCCTCATCAAGGGCTGGCCAGTATGGCTGGCCCTAAATTCCCACATTATTCTAGGACTGTTTTGCATGACTATTCATGGTAGAAGAAAGCTTATCAGTTCACAATTGGATAAATCTGACACTTTTTCCAAAAATCCGGATCTTCCGGTGGCCTGTACTCCGGCCACCGGTCCGTGCAGTGCGATTTTTCATCGGATTATTGTTCCTGGTGCAAAAACGAAGCTTTTGGTGTATAGGAATCGATGGTTTGCGCGAAATCATGTTGCGGTAATTTTTTGGGCCCTTTTTTCCCACTGTGCAATGACTCACACAATGTGTTAAAACAGTACCGATTTTGGAAATTTAACATTTTGCGAATATTTAAAAATGGGATATTTAGAGTGCAACTATTTTTATTTACAAATTAATATTGGCCTATTTTTATTGACACCATGTTGATCCAAAATCACTTCCTAAGAAACAGATTCTGGGGTGTATTGCTCAGTATTGCTAAATCACATTGTAGCAAGGTTATGTTATCATGTAATTATCGTTTTTTTCAGTTTAATAAATTGAGAAATTTTAAAAGAAGTCGAACTCTTCTTAACAAGTCTGAAAAAAATCTAATTTAAATTAGGAAGAACTGAGCCTCGCAATTGAAGAAAAAAATAATAATAATAAATAAAATAATAATAATAAATCGGCGAATTTTCATAGAAGTGTATTTTTTTCAAATGTTTGTCAACTTTTTTGGATTTTTATGTTTTATGTTTTTTAAATGTTGCATTGTTAAAAAAATTCTTTGAGTGAGCTTTGATTTGAAAAAGTTCAAAATTTTAAATTATTGTATAAAATAAAAGTAAATATCTTCGAGGCTTTGAAAAACATACTATAAATTTCACAAAATTTCACAATTATTTGCTGACTCAAAAGCGGTACCCATTCCCAGAATTAATATGTTCATGATTGTTTGTTTACTGTGTGTACACAAAACAAAATAAAGCATGAAATTGATATTTATATGATACAAAAAAATTGTTGTTGATTGGTATTGTATACAATATGGACTGTTTTCAAATATATTTTTTGCTTTTTTTACTTGTTTGGAATCTGAAATATCAAACGAAAGTTTACAAATATTTTCCTTTCCCCTGTAGCTCGTAACTTTGGATATAAAATAAATACCTACAACTGTTACGTATGGTTGGCAATGATTGTCAATTATATCCATGACCTGGGTGAATTGTAGCTTAAGGCTTGTTCCAGTGATATAAACGCAGATTTTCATTTCCATGCTTTTCTCCTCGATGCATTGACAAAAAGCTCAATTTTTTTCTTTGAAAAAAACATTTTTTAATAATCCTGTTGAACCACACCCCGTCCCACACTGCCCCCAATATTTACCTTCATCGATGTCATCCTGGATTCGCTGAGCCCGCGAGCGTGTTCTCCAAACCACGGTTCCATTTCCACCGTTGACAACCTCCATGGTACCGCCGCACAGCACAGGTATTTACAGGCACTCTTTCGGTTAAATTTTGACACGTTCCAATTGGGTTGTGCGGGTGGCACCCGCGAAGAACTCAATTTCCTGGACTCCAGAACACTGATATTTGTTGATATTTTCACGTGGGCAGGAGAAAAAAATCAATAACCACATGTGCTGACGGGATTTTTCACCACACACTTATTTGCATGCCGAAAACCACCGCCGTCAACACCCCGGTGAACGATGACATGACACAGATTTGCAACTTTTTTCCGCCAACATTTGATGAGCATGCACGTGGTGCTCCCACGTTGTCACGGTAGAACATTGTTGTGCCTCGTAATATCTGCGAAATCAGAAAAAAGGATAGAGTCAGTTTTTTTGGTCGTCATTTTTTGCAATCAACAAAGAAGCTTTTGAGCTTTGTTTCCAAAATTGCACTGAGCGTACGTTTTGAAGCATGAAAAATAAAATCCAATTTAAAAATGTTTTAAATTCTGCGAGGCTGCACTTTGCCGACCACGATGTGCTCTTTTATGAAGAAGAGCAATCTGATGGAAATTTTGATATGGTGTGTGCAGTTGATGGTTTTGGATTTTGTTTGGAACAACATTATGCAAATTGACTAGCTATTAATTTTCCATTGATGCATTGTTTATTATTATTGCGCTGCCAGTATACTTTCATTGATGCATGCTACACATCATAAACTGCAATTATGATGTAATCGACGCTAAACAGGCATAAAATTGCTTACTGAACCAAGCATGTCATTTATTGAATCTGGTCATGATATCTCATTAATTAATTTAATTCATTTGCATGCGGTGAGAGTAGTTAAAAATAGTATGTTTTAAAATAAATTGGATTGATTTGCTCTTTCTCGTTTTGCAGAATCCAACCATTTTTAATATAAATGGTTTTAAATTTTTTTTTTGAAAAATTCATAATGACATTTATAATGTTTTTTTTTTGCAATTTGATCGTGAAACTATTTACTTTACCGTCATTTTCGAACGATGAAACAGCCTACTTTTCCCAACAAAAATTAACTGAATCGAATAGTAAAACGTTTTAAAACAAATGCTTCTACTTTTCAACACTGAAATGGGTGCTGAAAAGTTGAACTTTTTAGCACTTGTAACAAAAAGTAATACTTTTCAACATTGTTTTGATTTGAATGATCAATTGATTTAAAACAATGATATTCCCTTTCAAAAGGTGTTTATCGGAATTGCAAAAATGTTGTATAGAACTCGTTTCCAAACTTGATTTTTTAAGCACTCGTCGTATTTGTCCAACTCGGTGAACCTCGTTGGATAAATATACGACTCGTGCTGAAAAAATCGTCTTTTTGCAACTTGTTGCATAAACTACTATTGATCGATCCCAGACATGCTAAACATGATTTTCAACACAGGAAAATTCATTTCAAACTGTTTTCAGTTGGTTAGACTTGCATTTCCTTTAAAATTTTTGAAGTTTTTTGATAAAAACAATTTTGCCCCTCGATTTTACGGACCCATTTTGAAAGATGGGCGACAAAAACTTTGAAAAATATTTGTTGAGAGACTTTTTTAAAGTGTATTTTTTCCCTGAATTTCCTGAATCGAATTACAGTCGACTCTCTGCTTGTCGATCTTCACGATCTCAATATTGCTCCATCTACCGATGAATTCTGGAGCAACATGAGAAAAGGGCGAATAAGCATTTTGATAGCTGGAAATATTTCGCAAATTTCAAGCCAACAGGTAACGTTTTCATAAAACTCGATGTGTTAAATAACAGCTGGCCTTCCCAGCTACGTTCTTATGCTTCGGGTTTTGTTAATTAGTAACCTGTTGTCTCGGAATTCAAACAATCACCAATTTAGGCTGACAATTATTAAAAAGCACTTCTTATTTATATAAATGTTAAAAAATGGAAGGGGTCGCACAGTGGATCTTCTCCGAACAAAGGTGTGACAAAATTAAAAAATGTCAGGTATTCTACCAAATATGTCATATTAGGCTAATTTTGGGCAGCGGAATTCAAAAAACACATTTATTTTTTTCATTTAATAAAATCTAAGTACATTAGGGTGGTTCATATATATTTATTTTTCAAATATTTTTTTTTAATTGCTGAAATTGTGTGTAAATCTTAACAAATAAAATGTTAGGGTGGTACCATATCACAATGATCCATAACCGAAATTTTGTTAAACCAAATTCGTAGATACCACACTTTTAAATAACAGCTTTGTTATCTTCCGAAAAGTTGATCAGGATCAGTACAGTAGTAACGTTAGGGTGGTCCAGTTAATAGGGTGTTCCAAATTTTGTGTATTTGAGGAAAAGTGTTATTTGGCTTCTATGAGATTATCATAACATTTTAACTGTGCACATTTTAGTAGTATCTGTAGTTTAGGTAGAAAAAGATCAGAAGACATTTCTAGAGTTTTTTTAAAGGTCCTATAAACATTTGAAACACATTAAAGGACCTTTAAAAAAAACTCTAGATTTTTGTTGAGGCCAACGAAAACTTCATTTCAAATTTTTATCTCGTTCCCCTTTCGAATATTCTCCAAATACTAGGGTGCAAAACAAAGATAAACCTACAAAATTAATAAATCATTAACTTTTTGTTTTGCATTAGAGTTATTGATTATAGTAATTTGTGATACATTTTAATTAAAAAAGTTGAGAATAAAGTTTTCATTTTTTTTTATTTCCCATCTTCCCTCTTCTCTTCATCCACGACTAGAGCCAAGGTTTGCTCTGCTTTTGATGTACTAAGCTGCACATAAAAATAAAAACTGCTTTTAGGAAGGCTTTTTGGAAGATTTTTTGGGACAGTTGAAAAAAAATCTTGCATGGTTAGGATTCCCACAAGAAAATCTATCGTACCAAAAAAAGTATGTACCGTCATGAGGGGTGACATTAGGTCTGGGGGTGAGATTGGGTCATACAAATTTTTGCAATTTTGTATGACTGTATCTCACCCACCAGACCCAATGTCACCCTGATGACGGTATTCATTAAAATTTTGCAATTGCTCATTAACTATGTTTATCACTGCCCGCAACACTTTGTTCCAATAATTCTCCACGCAGATACACATCGTAGCTTGTGTGCTATCTTGTGACACGTCCTTTCTTTTTCAGCAGACGGGTCAAAAGATAGCACACAAGCCCATGTGGAATTTTACAATAAAATGTATTTTTTTTTTTAATATTTAACCAAGTCATAAAATAGACGAGGGAGAGAGGGGGTGTTGGGTTGGTACTTTAAGAAATCCAAAATCCAGTATAATATGAAGAAAGATCATAAGGCGATTGCCATATCTGACTTTTTGATCCGATTCGTGAATAGAGTAGAGTAGATCCACTTTAACTTTTTTTTTAGAAACATGCAAATTTTGATCTTTCGAGCAAGTATGAGCAAAATTTGCTATACACAGTCTGAAAGGACATTAAATTTCACGCCAGAAACTGCATACGTGACTTTGGTCACACCCGTACAAAATTGTTCCTGAAGGGTTGAAATTCAAAAAAATCTTGAAAATAGTTAATGCTTTCTTTCGTTTGAATAGCTAAAAAGGGAGGAGGGGTCAATCAAAATTCCAAGAACAGTAAAATTAACAACTTTTAAATACCTTTCGAATGCAGCCAGAAGAATCAAATTTGGTTGAAAATTGGCTGAGTTATGCAAGTTTTAAGAAATAACAAAAATGTCTGCACTCTCAAAGCCGCCAAAAATTCAAATTCCATCCAATCTTGCTCAAAATTCGGAAAAGAGTTTTTGAAGGCATGAGAAAAAATAGAAAAATACTAACACTGCTGAAATTTAACTTTCATTTTTTGATTTTTGTCACACCTGGATCCACTGTGGGTCGTATTGCTCCTCCGTCACGAGATATCGAATAATAAAAATTGGATTCGTGAATCGAAGAGGGGTCGGCGCAACTGCTGTGTGAGTTGGCGGAAAATTACCCATTATCTAATGATTTTTGGAAAAGTTGTATGATAGACAATAATAATTTTTAAAAACATGATAAAAAATTAAATTGAACTAAATTCGATAACCGCAAAATTTCAGCACAATTTTTAACGCGAGCAATTTTGTCTTTCTCTGTAACTCAGCCAAAATTCCAAAACCCATTAACCAATTAAGCTGGTTGTGACATCGTTAGGTCAGTCACTTCAAAACGACGATGCCCGGCTGTTTCTTCGAGTGGGCGTAAGTTTTGACTCTCCTTCCAAGCTCCATCACCAAGTCATTCACATTTTTTTCTTGGTGCACGAACGTTTCTTTAAGGTTGCCGTCGTTGTTTTTCATAACTAAGTTGTTGAAAGCAATTATAATAAAAAACATCAGAATGGACAAATAAGAAAAAAAATCATCCTAGATAACACACCTCATTAAATTCTGCGCATTGAATTTCACCGATTTTTGCCAAAGGGCATATCAAAATACATCCTCTGAAAGTGACGTGCCAGCAAAATTTTGCTGGTAAACAATAAGGTTCAGCTTCAACACAATGTTGTGTACTTTCTACCATTTTAGAACCACGTTGCAATGAGGTCATTAGCTTCCATTACGATAGCCTCTTCCTCCCCCCCTCTATAGACGGCTAGTTAAAAATTAAGTGGAAGTGTAAATAGTTGATAGTTGATCAAAGTTTTAAATCACCCTGGATCACGCCAAAAGTGGCCACAAAAGGAGGGGGAAGCTCTGAATAAAGTTGCAGGAAAGTTTTCCTTATTTTGGATTGTTCTTCTGTGGTATATAGTTTGAAAAAAGTGAGCAGCAGCAGCAGCAGGGGAAAAGTGGAACGTGAACGTGGTTGAACGTTCTTCGTTTATCACTGAATAATTGAATCGTGTAAAAAGCTCGTTTAAATTTAAATCACTCCTCGCCTGCAGGAGTTCTTAGGCGGCTGTTGCTTCTGGGGGTGGCAGCACGTTAGGGAACTTGGCTACATGAATGGTTTATTTGGAGTGGGGCTATTTGGAGTTGGAGTAGAAATTATTTGTGGGTGTAGCAAGATTTGTTAATGATTTTTTTTTAATATTTCAATTTTCAATTTCAATTCAAGTTTCAAATTAATGGTTAGGTAATATATGAAAGACCTTGTATATCTTAAAGCCATTATTTCATATACAATTCCATACCAATTTGCTTCGATATTTTATCTCCGACATCCATACATCAGTCTGGCAAGGTATTGCGAAGTCTCAATATCCAAGCTACAGGTGGAAGCAATAAATAAAAGTTTATCTATCTTGAAAGCGAGAACTTCGCTGCATGAACGGAAGACACTCTTTCGTGATTATTTATTTAGATTATACACAGACAAATAGAGTTATTTTCAACATCATCATTTATCGTGGAACGGAAATGTTGTCGAATTGAATTTGAGTTATTTCTGAAATATTCCCAGCTAAACCAAATAATCATAATAATTCGTTAGAAAAACTTCAAAGTTTCGAATCTATTTATCTAAGCTTTTGCCATTCAGGTGCCCAGAAAGGTATGAATCATTCATGAGCTTTTATGAATTTATGTGCCCGTTGGGAAGTGAAAGTTTCTGACTTAGTGTAACGTATTGATTAATTGGTATCGTTTAGGTGACGTTTTGTGATAGAGTAATCTTAGCCATCAAAGATTGGTTATGTTCTGCCATTTACTTAATTTTTTTTAATGAGTTAATTGTGTCAACAGATTAAATATCCATAGTTAACTAACATTTTGTTACATTTAGTACAATGTTTCTCCATTACTACGAGAAAGCATTATAAAAAAATTATGTTTAAGAAATTGTAGCACAACTTGTATCACAATTGCATCTCTTAACGTTTTAATGGCAATGAATCTACCCGTTTTGGGCCTGTACATTATTTATATGTATACTTTTATCGCTGCTAGATAACGAATACTTTATTTGACTGGTTGCGGAATATTTAAATGTCAAGTTACTTTTGATTCTATGCGAAAAAATAAATAGGAAAAAAACTCAATTTCAAGCTAGAAACAACAAAAAAAAAACATAATCAACCTAAAACATTATTTATTGATGCAAATCTGCAATTTGGTCAATTTTTTGATATCAAGCTTATCATTAAATTATTTCAATCTGATATCAAAAGCCGTAAATTAACGGATAACAAAGCTTTCGCATTAGATTTAATTATATTTCAAATAGCTAAACACACACACACGACAACATCCTCCCCGCACACCCTCAACAACATCCTCCCACTCAAACCGCTAATCAAATTAGAACGTACGCGTGTGTGTAAGTGAATTTAATCAGGATTAGTAGCTGCTGCCGATGCATTCAATGTTCATTCATGATAGCCAGCCGGCTGGATTTCTGGTTCAATGGCACCCGCTACACTACACAGCCGCCCTGATGACCCAAATGTCACCGCGGAGATAATGGATTCATCGTCATCTGGTTGATTGGGGAACGAATTAGGCAGCAGCTGCTGATGCCGACCCGCCGCAACTAGTGTTTGGCCATAAATCAAAACGGTTTTATTGGCAAAGTGTGGTCGACCCTTCGGCAAGAAGTGAGAAACAACGTGCGATGGTTGCAATCATGGTACTTTGTCACTTTATGCTTTTTTTTTCAAAAATACACCCTTTTTAAAAGTTTAATGTTCGACACACATTGTTAAATTGATTATTGCATAAGTCCACTATTTTCAAGACGAATTTTTTAAATGTAAAACTCATCAAAAACCTATTTTAAAAACGTCAAGAAACGGAAAAAGACAAGATGAAGTTTGTCGGGTTTAGCTTGTTTCATTTCGTTGTTTAAACATTACTTGTGTGAATGTTACTGTCCTTATGTGAGATGTGGATTGCCTTTAAACAGCTGATTAATTCAAAGTTGAGAAGAGAGTTTGCAGGTGCTTAAAGATTCGAGTAAATCTACTGAAGGAAAAAAGTTATAAAATTACCTTATTGAAAATGCTAGTAAAACAAAAATGAAAAAATTGAATGCTTACAAATTAAATAACTGTGCGCAAATAACTTCCCAAAATAGCAATTATTTTTTCATAGGATCAGATTTTAGAATAAATTACGATAAATATTAATATTTGATTAATGTGTCTTAACTTATGTGCATTTCAAAACCACATGTAGTGCAACAATTTGCAACTCAAAAAGAGGTTCAATTTGATCGTGTGATTGATTGTAATTGATTGTATACTTGCGACGAGAGCCAGTTAGTTCACAAACACTTTTATTCTTTAAAACGAATTTTGGTCAATTCTATCAAAAGTTATGGACAAAAAACGGTCACATTTACCATTTTCATATTATCATAAAATGAGTAAAACAAAAAAGACCCCCGAGATATTTTCTGCAAATGTACTTTCAAATGCTTCCAAGAACGAGGTTAATCTCCACCATCTTTTTGAGTTATTCGCATTCCAAATGGCGTCTTTGCGTTTAAAATGTCCGATTTTCGCTTCAACTATTACTAAAACTTGGCTGCCGCGTTAAAAAAAATTGAAAACATGATTATTTTTAAAAAAGATCGAAATTTTAGTCACTTTTTGACTGCAGTTATAAATGTAAAATAAAATTTGCAATCAAAAAGTACATAGCAGATTTTTGATAAAGTGCATAGATACATTGAAGATTGGACCTCTGATTGCTGAAATACAGCGAATAAGGCTGGTACAAATTTTATTTCAAGTTTTTGTCTCTCCCCCTTCAAAGTTGGCCCGAAAAATCATAAGGCAAAAAAAAATCTTTACAAAAAACTTCAAAATTTTAATGGTAATTTTAGTACAATCAGCTGAAATCAATTTAAAATGCATTTCCCTGCGTTTAGAATCATTTTTCGCATGTTTGGGTTGATTTAAAAATCTTTTGAATTTTTGAAAAATTTTGATTTCTAAGTTTTTTTTTCGAAATCTATTATTGCAAAACAACTGAACTAGTGTAAAATGCATTTTAAAACACCTTTTCCATGCAAATGCTGAAAGTATGGCTCGTTATTTCAATGTTTTATTTTTTTTTTATTTTTTAGCTCCCCCTCGACTCCGGCTAGAGCCGAGGGACAAAAAAATATTTGCATCGGCCTAAAAGAAAGGTCTCTATGTCAAGATTTCTACTCGAACCTAAACGTTGAAATAATTGAATGGCATCCAAACTTAAATCTAGGATTTTGGATAAATTGCTATCAATTTTAAAATTGCGTATATTTTTGCTAAAATTGAACTTTTGCTGACATTTTATTTGGAGAAATTATTCTGTGAACTCTTTTCTACATTCTGATTTAACGATAAAGTCTATAAACGCTGAAGTTTAATTGGGCAAGACAATTTATTTTTTTCCAGAATCTCTCAGCTATTTAGTAGATTTTAGGTAATATTTAACAAGCTAAGCAATTATAAATGCTCAAATTTGTTTTTCGGATAATACTTTAATATACGATTCGTTGTACAGTGCAAAGTTTTTTTCATTTTGTTTAGAAAATCATTTACTTTTGGAAGAAAAGTAGGAAACTGAAAATGAGTTTGAAAACTTTTAAGTGGTGTTTGGCGGCAATGCTATATTGGGATTAATTTTTATCAGCAATTATTTTTCAATTTGGAATTGCATTTTCATTTCTGAAAACAAATTTTATGCTACAATTTGTACGAAATTATATTCTAGCATTAGCATTAGCATTAGCATTTGGAGGACGCCCCACCACCGGAAGGCTCCACAACGCTTATCCCACTGTTTGGTGTGGTTGTATTAGACCCTCATCCGGAACAATAATCCAACACAGGAGATACCATGTCTTCATCTTTTGATGAGTGTGTAATACAACCCAGGGCATAAGGGGGTCCAGGCCGGGTCCAAGCTATCCTCAGGGATGGGGAGGATCGTTAGTAAACACCTATCTAAAGTGCGCAAGGACCCCTACGTCACCTTAGTGGTATAGATGTTTGTAGGGAGGTTTTGGACTCAATGTTAGTGGGAGAGGTAGAACCCTAGGATACACCTCGAAAGGCATTGCGGGTTGGTTGCAACAGTATTCCTAATTCCAGTCTAGGCTCACCAAGTCGCCATGGCCTAGTGGTTAGCATTTTGCTTACCAATCAAAGGACGGGGTTCGAACCCGCCTCCAGCAACTTTGATTTTTCGTTCATATTCAGCATTTCAAGTATTTCTATGTCCTTAACTTTCTCGATGGGAGCAGATGGGAATCGAACCCAGAACCATTCGCTTGCTAAGCGAACACCGTAACCAGTCGGCCACGGCCGCTCCTATTTGTACGAAATTATATTCTAACTCATAAATTATATTTATAAAAAGTTTAAAAATCAATCCATTTTGGAACGGTTTTTTTATTTCAAAAGATGGAGTTCAAAAAAGAACCGTGGTTCTTTTTTTAAAAGCCATGGTTTGTTCGCTCTTTTTAGTGAACCGGCTCTTTGAGCGGCTCGCTCTTTTTTTGCCCACTTCTACTATCATCGGCGTAATATTGAATGTTTGGCCGAGGTTAATTTATCGATATCTCGTGACGGTGAGGCGGTAGGACCCCTTCATTTTTTAATTTTTTACTAAGGCTCGCTTTTCAGTGATTTGTAGCTCGAAACCGTGAAGACGCCCGATTTGATGGCGTACTCAAAAGTTGTTGTCAATTTTGAAAAAAATGCAAATATTTTAAATGCAAAAAAATATCAAAGTATTGCTGTGCTTTTTAATTTATATTAGCTAAATGTGCCAATTGAGCACAACGGCGACGCGATGAGCTGCTGAAATTTACGTACAACCAGCGGTCACCGACGAGCGGTTTGATCAAGTCGCAGGTCTGTCTGCCAAAGGAAGAAAATGTGTGTATTTATTTTTAAATCTCCACAACGAGACATCTGTCGTCATAACTCAAAATAATTTGTGTATTTATCCAACTGCGTTTTCTTAGAAAGAGGCCGCCTCGTTTTTTTCTGGTGCCATTTTGTGCAGCTTATTTCTTTCGGCTGACAAAAGTGTAATAATTGTTTGAAGGACCCGTCCCGATAAATCCCGTCGCGTTACGGGGCTGACCAAGTTTCGCAACGTCGTGAATTAAGCAAATTGCTTCGTTATTTGGATTTACGACGGATGCTCCACTTTGATTGGCCATTTTAGGTCATGTCTGCAAATCATCTTGCTGCATGATGCGTTCAGAGTACAGTAAACGCCTACAAGTTCGAAAAGACAAATTTAGAAGTGTTTGTGTTCGTCACGTTCAAACTTCACCTTGTCCAACTAACGTGGCTCGACGTTTTCCTGTATTGATGAGGGGCCACACCTTCATGGGTACATAAACAAACCCTCACGGGCAGCCTGATCGATATGATGCTAGCCAGGGTACACACTCAAATGGTATTAATTCGCATTTGCACTCTTGAAGCGACGGGGATTTAATCCCCGGTTTAATTTACTGCCCCAACCGGGATCCCCCTCCCCCACCCTCATCACGTCCAAATCCGTCCACATGCCGGGCGGATTGCGTCCGGCGAGATGGGCGGCTACTTGTCTCATGGTATTTTCACTGGCACCAGCAGTAGGGCATTTGGGGTTAAATGGCCATTACTGTGAAAGATTTTTGAAAATCTTTTTTTAAATTTATTAAAAACTTGTTATTAAGTTTTAGTTGTTTTTTCAGTATTTTTTTTATCAAGATAGATCTTCGGTACAAAGATCAGAATTCAGCCCAATTGCCCCTTTGGTGTGTATGGCGCAAACCAGCGTCAACCAGAGGGCCAAGGCAGGTCAACAGGGCCAGTTAGCAGAAGCGACCGGAGAGAGAGCGATTGCCTCTCGGGTTGGCCGCCGGTAGTCGTTTTAATTAATATTCATTTCGAAATTAAATCACACGTACCGACGTCGCAGCACTGTTTGTAATACACGGGTATAGTCTCGAGCTCTCGATTCATCATGAGTAGCAGCAGTTGAATAGAGAGGAAAAATTTCAATTTAACGATTCCACACATCATATCGGTTGACCGGTTTTTCAGCTGGTACCACTAATAGAGATGTCACGTTCGGCGTAGATCGTGGATGATACGGCAAATTATTTTAATTTGTGAGATGGAGATTTGGGATTGAGCAAAATTAGTTGCTTAGTAGGTTCAGCATTTGTTGAATGATTTTATTACATTATACCCCACTTAAGATTAGTTTTATATGCTACAATAAGATCTTTATTTTACAAATTTATGCTTTCCTCACTGAGGTAAGGCTACCCGGGCAGACGGTAATAACAAAATTCATGCCATTTCAATTACAAATACTTTTAAAATAACAGAAAGTAACTCTTCTTGAAAAGTCCATTTTTGCATAAGAGTTCAATAACAGTTTATGTTATCGTAAGGGTCATTCTCCACCAACTCACACAGCAGTTGCCCCAACCCCTCTTCGATTTGCGTGAAACTTTGCTCTAAGGGGTTATTTTGGTTCCTGATCACAAATCCGAGGTCCATTTTTCAATATTTTGTGACGGTGGGGCGGTACGACCCCTTTCATTTTTCTGGTTTTTTACTAAGACACATTTTTCAGTGATTTGTAGCTCGCAACCGTGAAGAGATAGAAATTTGGTGTAAAAAGGACTATTGTGTGAATTTTTTTTTTTTTAGTTTATATTTATTTTGATTTTCTCTTCCATGTACATTCATTCTGTTGAAATATTATTGAGTGTCCAATCACAATCGATGACTTTTCACCTCAATTTTAAATACTAGCAACTTTCATTTATTCATGAAATATTGTAGCTTTCGCTATTCAGTGATTTCAAATGTAGGAGGTCCTACATGTACAAAAGGGAAAAGGGATACCTTAAAACTAACTTATAAACTATATAAAGAGCGGATCAATGCAGCTGAAGACTGCAATGATTTTTGTCGAAATGCATCAATTATCTTATTGGACATAACATCCAAAGTGTCAACTTCGGCTAATTGATGAAGTTCACTGGTGCTGAACCAGGGAGGAAGTTTCAGAATCATTTTCAGAATTTTGTTCTGAATCCTCTGAAGTTTTTTCTTCCTGGTTAAGCAACAGCTTGTCCAGATCGGCACAGCATAAAGCATGGCAGGTCTGAAAATTTGTTTATAAATTAACAGTTTATTCTTGAGACAAAGTCTAGAATTCCTGTTTATAAGTGGATACAAACATTTAATATATTTGTTACATTTAACCTGGATACTTTCAATGTGATCCTTGTAAGTAAGGTTTTGTCAAAAGCAAGTCCAAGATATTTCACTTGATCCTCCCACTTTAAATTTACCTCATTCATCTTTATAATGTGATGACTTTTTGGTTTAAGAAAATCAGCCCTTGGTTTGTGAGGGAAAATAATAAGTTGAGTTTTGCAGCATTTGGAGTAATTTTCCATTCTTTCAAATAAGAATTGAAAATATCCAAGCTTTTTTGTAATCTTCTTGTGATGACACGAAGGCTTCTACCTTTGGCGGAGATGCTTGTATCATCAGCAAAAAGTGATTTCTGACATCCTGGGGGCAAATCAGGCAAGTCAGAAGTAAAATGCTTCCTTGAGGGACGCCAGCACGTACAGGTAGTTGATCAGATTTGCTGTTCTGATAACATACCTGCAGAGTACGATCCGTCAAATAATTTTGGATAATTTTCACGATATAAATCGGAAAATTAAACCTTTTCAATTTCGCAATCAAACCTTTATGCCAAACACTGTCAAATGCTTTTTCTATGTCTAGAAGAGCAGCGCCAGTAGAATAGCCCTCAGATTTGTTGCTTCGAATTAAATTTGAAACTCTCAACAACTGATGAGTAGTTGAATGCCCAAGGCGAAATCCAAACTGCTCATCAGCGAAAATTGAATTTTCATTAATGTGCGTCATCATTCTATTAAGAATTATTCTTTCGAATAATTTACTAATAGATGAAAGCAAACTAATGGGCCGATAGCTTGAGGCTTCAGCAGGATTTTTATCCGGTTTCAAAATCGGAACTACTTTGGCATTTTTCCAACTACTGGGAAAATATGCCAAATCAAAACATTTGTTGAAAATTTTGACCAAGCTACTTAAAGTTGCTTCTGGTAATTTTTAATTAAAATGTAAAAATGCCATCCTCACCAGGGGCTTTCATATTTTTAAATTTTTTGATAATAGATTTTATTTCATTCAGATCCGTATTAAAAACTTCATCTGATGAAAATTCTTGTTCAACAATATTCTGAAATTCTATTGAAATTTGATTTTCAATAGGACTCAAAACATTTAAGTTGAAATTATGAGCACTCTCAAACTGCTGAGCAAGTTTTTGAGCTTTCTCCCATTAGTTAATAGAATATTATCACCATCTTTTAAAGAAGGGATTGGTTTTGAGGTTTCTTAAGAACCTTTGAAAGTTTCAAAAGGTTTGGAATAAGGTTTAATTTGTTCGACATCTCTTGCGAACTTTTCATTTCGCAGGAGAGTGAATCTGTGGTCAATAACCTTTTGCAAATCTTTTGAATTCGCTTCAGTGCAGGATCACGAGAACGTTGATACTGTCTTCGGCGAACATTTTCAGACGAATCAGAAGCTGAAGATCGTCATCAATAATGGGAGAATCAAATTTGACTTGGACTTTAGGAATAGCAATATTCCTAGCATCCAAAATTGCATTAGTTAAAGATTCCAAGGCTGAATCAATATCAGCTTTGGTTTCTAAAACAAAATCATGATTTAAATTATTCTCAATATGATGCTGATACCTGTCCCAATTAGCTTTGTGGTAATTAAACACAGAACTATTGGGTCTGGTAACTGCTTCATGAGAAAGTGAAAAAGTTACTGGAAGGTGATCAGAATCAAAATCAGCATGAGTCACTAAAGGACCACAATACTGACTTTGATTTGTCAAAACCAAATCAATTGTTGATGGATTTCTAACAGAAGAAAAGCAAGTTGGCCCATTCGGGTATAAAACCGAATAAAGACCAGAAGTGCAATCTCTGAATAGAATTTTACCATTGGAATTTACTTTTGAATTATTCCAAGATTGGTGTTTGGCATTAAAATCACCGATGATCAAAAATCGAGATCTATGCCGAGTAAGTTTATTCAAATCCCCTTTGAAATAATTTTTATTTTCCCCAGTGCATTGGAAAGGCAAATATGCAGCTGCAATCATAATTTTCCCAAAAGAAGTTTCAAGTTCAATGCCCAAACTTTCAATAACTTTTAACTTAAAGTCACGTAACGTGCTATAAGTCATACTACGGTGGATAACTATTGCAACTCCACCGCCATTTCGATTCATTCTGTTATTGGTTATAACTTTATAATCTGGATCACTTTTCAAATAAGTGCCAGTTTTAAAAATGTTTCGGTTATAACAGCAACATGCACGTTATGAACTCGTAAAAGTTGAAAAATTCATTTTCTTTCGCTTTTAAAGAGCGAGCATTAAAATTCATAATATTGATGGAATTACTTAGATCCATGATTAAACTTCAGGGTAAGAACAACATCATTCGCAAATTTTAATCCAATCTGGATAGCTTCCATCATGGATGTAGCATTACTCATTGTTTGAATCAAACCAAACAGTGAGTTTTGCAAAAAGTCATTTTTCAAACGTAACATCGCCGAGATCAGAAGATCCCAAAGCGTTGCCAGCAGAAAAATTTTCAAATGAAATTTGAGGTACCTGCCCAATTTGAAGATTGGTAGAGGATTTAAAATTCGTGGATGAACCCGAACCCGAAACGACGTTGGCATAAGAAATGCCATTGCTGTTACCTAACTTTTCCACGGTAGGGGTATTGTTCGAGTGAGACAGCACGAACGTTTGATTTAAAGATGCAGGTACAACCTGACTTTGAGAAAATTTCGGTTTGGATTTCGGCTGATGCTTAGCACGAGAATCCAAAACCTTTTTCTGATGGGGCAATCCCAGAAATTTGATTTGTGATTTCCACCACAATTTGCACATTTAAATTGGGTGACTTCTTTCACGGGACAATTGTCCTTGTCGTGAGAAGAATCCCCGCAAACCATGCATTTTGGAACCATGGCGCAATGATCAGTACCGTGACCGAATGCCTGGCAACGCCGGCACTGGGTCAGATTCTGGCCATTACCGCCATGTTTCTTAAAATGCTCCCACTTTACCCGTACATGGAACAAAAACTGTACTTTGTCCAAAAGTTTCAAATTGTTGATTTCATTTCTGTTGAAATGAATCAGATAAAATTGTGAAGTCAAACCAAAGCGAGAAATATTCCCGTTTGATTTTTTCTTCATTGGTATTACTTGGGATGGGGCAAAGCCAAGCAACACCTTAAGTTCGTTTTTGATCTCATCCACCGACAAGTCGTTGGAGAGACCTTTCAGGACCGCCTTGAATGGACGAGCATTCTTGGTCTCATACGTGTAGAAATTGTGTTTGTGGTTTTCAAATAACCAACAAAAGTTTGGTGATCTTGTAAAGATTCCGTCAACAAGCGACATTCTCCTCTTCGACCAAGCTGGAACGAAACCTTCAAATTGCAAGTTTCCTTGCAATTCTTCAGTTGCGTTCGAAAGCTGGCCAAATCGGAGACGGAAGTCACTACAATTGGCGGAGCCTTTACTCGTTTCTCGACGGCAGAAGGCTCAGTACGAGGAGAAGGATCCTTGTCAACAGTTTCGGATAAAACACCGAAACTGTTTGCCAATGGAATTGGAGGATTGACCTCACTTTCAGAATCAGAATCAGACCTCGGATGAGGCTGTTTTCTTTTCTGTTTCCGTTAGCCGATTTAGCGTTCAAACGCTTCACCGACGTAACGACCAAATCTTCAGAAGATTTGCGTTTACCTTTGTTTTGACGCATTTTGCAAGCAAAGTTCTCTTAAAAGATGGCTTCGTTTGTAAAATACAACAAAATTTCAGGTGGGGTTAGTCTTGAAAAGACTGTTTAGAATTTTGGAAAATAACTCAGGTAGTCTTTAAAAAGACTGTGAATTTTGTTTGAAATAACTCTGAGCTTAGGTAGTAAAAAATACCGCAGCTCTAGTGTCCGTTCACCTCGAAGGATCGCAAGACACTTTTATTGTGTGAAATTAGACGCCCGATTTGATAGCGTACTCAAAATTCCGAAAAAACGTATTTTTCATCGAAAAAAGTTAAAAAAAATAGTTTTAAAATCGCTGCCATTTCCGTTACTCAACTGTCAAAAATCGTGAGACATGTCATTTTATGGGAAATTTAATGTACTTTTCGAATCTAAAATAACCCAGAAGGGTCATTTTTTCATTCATAACAAAAAATTTCATTTTAAAATTACGTGTTTTTTTTCTCTAACATTGCAGGGTTACATTTTTGAGTGCAACAATGTTCTAAAAAGTTGTAGAGCAGACAAAAACAAAAAAAATGATTAATAGACATAAGGGGTTTGCATGTATTCTTCACGAGTTATCGGAATTTTACAAAAAAGTTTTTTGAAAAAGTTATGATTTTGACCATTTTTGACTAGTTTTTTGAATTTTTAACCCTTAAAACTCAATCGTGTGCTTTTGAAAGTATTTTTTTCCACAACAATCGTCCAAGGGGTCATTCTTATGCAAAATTAGCTGAAATTTCCGAAAAAAATACTTTCAAGCACGCGATTGAGTTTTTGGGGTTAAATATTCGAAAATATGGTCAAAAATGGTCAAAATCATAACTTTTTCAAAAAACTTTTTTGTAAAATTCTGATAACTCGTGAAGAATACATACAAACCCCTTATGTCGATAATATTTTTTTTGTTTTTGTCTGCTCTACAATTTTGTAGAACATTTTTACACTCTAAAATGTAACCTTGCAATGTTAGAAAAAACACTTAATTTTAAAATGAAAAATTTGGTTCTAAATGAAAAAATTACCCTTCTGGGTTATTTTAGATTCGAAAAATTACATTAAATTTCCCTTAAAATGACATGTCTCACGATTTTTGACAGTCGAGTAACGGGAAATAGCAGCGATTTTAAAACTATTTTAACTTTTTTTGATGAAAAATACGTTTTTTTCGGAATTTTGAGTACGCCATCAAATCGGGCGTCTAATTTTACACAAAAGTCCCTTTGACACCAAATTTCTATCTCTTCACAAAATTTGTTATTGGTCTGATATTGGATGAAAGCCAAAACAACTTTGGAATAACATTTTTTGTTATGGAAGACTACCTCCAACTGCTATTGGGATGATCGGATTAGTTGTTAAAATAACAAAAATTAATAACAAAGATTTGTTCGAAGAATAACTAAAAATGTTTTTAGTCTGTTATTACAATAACAATAACAATACGTCTGCTCGGGTCAAATTTTGCCATTTTGGGCAGTTCCCAATGCCTAAAGACTTTTTTTACCTTCATAGATCCTCGATTTTCTATTTCTATCCTGAGATTTTCAACAAAAATAGGAAAAAAACTGAGATGTCACTTTTCATATGATAGAAGTTTCGACCTGCTTTTTCGACACACTCTGAGAATTGCTGCAAGTGCGTCAACTTACCAAAGGGAATTTCGTCAGAAGACATTTTGACACACGTACATGTCCGACTAGTGTAAACAATTGTAATCATAACTCGGGACTTCGGCAATCGAATTAAACCAAACTTCAGGACAATGCACAAAATAGTCAGCCAAACAGAACGTGTTTGTTGTTGTTTACATTGCGTGTTCTATTTTTCGTTTATTCAAGGTCAAACATTGAAACGAGTTTTTACGGAACGTCATAAAGAGACGTGTGACAACATAGCACGAGTACATCGAAATGCTTCACAATATTTAACACAGTGCTGATCTTGTTTCCATTGAAACCCTCCCATGAACCAATAACATTTGATCTTCTTTCTTCCAGGAAGGAATCATTTTCACTTGTCTACTTTTGACAAAGTGTTTACATCAACATACTCCAAAAATACTCACATTTCGTTTTCCTTTCGCACCAAAACAAGACTTGTTTGCTTGTTGCTTCCTAGCGTGTTTGTGTTTAAATCTTTTCTCTTCTTGTTTTGCATGCACTCACTTTGCCTACTTTTCCATTGAACACAACACACACGTCTTTTTCGTGTCACTCGTCACACATTCCGTATTCACGGTCGAACGCAACTTTTGCCAAATTTCGCACGGTTTTCCCCCTTCACTTATTTTTCTTCTTATTTATTTTCCCCCCCACTTGAACGCTCCAATATATAGCTGCCGCTCAAAATAAGGCGCGAGACGTCCTCGTCGTCATCTTGGCCATCGAACGAACATTTCCACTAGCCATCACTCATCGTCAGCCGGAATGCCATTCACGAAAAAAAAAATGGTATGAACGATAACCATTTCACGACCAGCAAGCAGCACAAACTTATAACGGAAGCATCAGCACGTTTCACGCGCGGTGGCGTTGGGACGTGCGCGGGACTGCGATTCACGCCACTCTGGCACTAGAGGGATTCTCTGGGAAAATCTGTGGAAAGAATGATGAGAAAATTGCAGATTAAAAAAAAAGTTTAAAATGTTGGGCTATGTTTTTGTTATTATTGATTGATTTGATTTCATGTTTGTTTCTTGTTGTCTTGTCGTCTTGTTGTCTTGTTGTCTTGTTGTCTTGTTGTCTTGTCGTCTTGTTGTCTTGTTGTCTTGTTGTCTTGTTGTCTTGTTGTCTTGTTGTCTTGTTGTCTTGTCGTCTTGTCGTCTTGTTGTCTTGTTGTCTTGTTGTCTTGTTGTCTTGTCGTCTTGTTGTCTTGTTGTCTTGTTGTCTTGTTGTCTTGTTGTCTTGTTGTCTTGTTGTCTTGTTGTCTTGTTGTCTTGTCGTCTTGTTGTCTTGTTGTCTTGTTGTCTTGTTTCTTGTTGAATTATTAGGGTTTGATTATATAAATGTGAGTTCACAGAGAATCCCCTCCCGGGGATGATTTGTTTAGGGCGCGGACGCAGCAACTGGGAAGGCAGAGAGGGCAGTTAGCTAGACAGCTAATGAAGCTTAATATCCGATTTTATTGGACCGGTCGTAATGGGTGCTCGCACGCCAGGTACTCTTCCCTCAATAAACTGAGACACACACGATGATGAGCAGGACCATGATCTAACACCTTTATTGCAGAGCACCCCGTCGGTTGTGTATGCTGAATTTGGACCTGGAGAATAACAAACGATCGTGGCGTGTGCAGCCAGTCAGTCGTCGGTGATGGATTGCGACTCTCAGGTGAATCGTGAGTGTAGAGCGGAGAACTAAAAGTTGCACTGTTGTGTTGATTCACTATCGGACAGGTGAACTGTTATGAATGGAGAACTACAGTGTAAACAATCAGTAATAATTCTATTTTGAGTTTCTTCACAAATCAAAACTAATTGCTAAACCGTCTGAAAAAAAATACTGCAGCCTCATTGCTTATCTTGTTGAACTGAGTGATAAGACGGCTGAATTTGGCAACATATTTTATCAATTAGCTGCAAGGTCACTAAAACCGCAAAACGATAAAACGATACGGCTTATCAGGAATAAACACCTCATTAGCGTACATTGAGTACAATGTTTCTATTGGTGCTGAATAAATTTCAAATTTGATTTTTTTATGGGAAAAATATATCAAACATTGCAATGAAATAATTATAACGAGAAACTTTTTATTTTTTAATAAAGCCATTGCAGATATTTTATAACGTTAATGTCGCCCTCACCCTTCAATATTAGCTCGAAAAATCAGGGGACAAAAACAAATTAAAAAAAATAATCTATAATTCAATTAAGTTAGACGTGCAATCAACTTAACAAATGAATTTTCCTGCGTTGACAATCATTTCGAGAAAGATTGAAAAAGTACAAAAATAACTTTTAATTTTTATGAAATTTCAACGAAATGAACCTTTTAAAATTTTCTGAATTGATAACTTAAAAAAGTTATCTCAGCAACTAAGAGTAGTATCAACAAAGTTCAAAAAAATAAAATATAGAGAACTTTCTCAGCTTTTGAAAATATTTTTTTTGAGTGGGCAAACATGGGCACTTATTTTAAAAAATGAATAACTGCGACTATTTTCAAAAAAGTTACCTTAAAATGGCTATAACTTTAAAACGGTGCACATTATCAAAATTTCACCAAAGTACTTTTAGATTGAAAATTCAATTTTGCATCGAAAAAAAATATTTCGCGACGAATATTTCGATTTGTTTTTTCCAAAATTCATAACTCGGTCATAGATTTTTTTCCCGTTCTGAAAATTTCTGAAAAGTTGGCATTTGATGTCCCTTAAAATATATCAGAAAAATAAATAAATAAAAACAATGTTTTTTTGCAAATCAAGTTTTAGTGACAAAAAGTAAAATTAAAACCGTGTATCATTATTTTTCAGTGTAGTCCTTATCCATACCTACAACCTTCTCGAAGACACTAAATCGGTCATTAAATTCCATCAAAAGATACAGATTTTTGAATTTCCATATATCATTTTTGTATGGACAGCTGCCAAATTTGTATGGACAATTATATGGCCAAACTAATGATGCAAAATGACTTCTTTGGGCATACCGAAGGCACCAAAAAAAGTTTCAGCCGAATTAAAAAAAACGAAAAAAAAATCTAATTACCGAAATCACAGAGAACTGCTCAACTGTTTTGTTCAGAAAAGTTTTCAATGAAATTATTGAAATCAGCAAAAACTAAAAATAAGCATTACAATATTTATGAAAATATTTTCACTGAGCTGCAAATATAATTCGTGTAATTTAGAGTCTTTTGAGGCACATTCATGAGAAATTTGATGGATATGAACATGAACTCATCGACTTTTCTGAAGAAAAATCCTATAAAATCGAAAAAAAATCTTCAAAAAAAAGAAATATTTCGCCGGACCTCGCAAAATTTCGGGGAAAAGCTCTTTTTTTATGGTGCTAAATATCAGACTTGCCGATTTTTTTGTCTTAAGTTTTTTCTAGGAAACACACCGTGCAACGGCGTTTTTTTTTATTATTTAATCAAAGGCAACTATTTTCTAACAATTATTCCTTCAACTTCCATAAATTTTCTTCAATATAAATTTATCGTAATTAACTATTTTAACTTGCAATTAAGCGTGAAAAATTGCAAAATTGTTAAATTTTTGAACAAAATATTTGTGTTGTGTAATCGAGATCCAGCATATAAGTAAATCATTAGATACTGCTAACAAAAAAAAAATAATTAAAAATTCATTTACAAAAAAACATAACAAATGGTAGAAGCCATTCTACAAAATCATTGAAAATCTGAAAATAATTTAATAATTTCGTATCATGTATAGTCGACTTCGACTTTATGGCTTCTCGATATAAATATTGCTACATCTGTCAATTAATTTTTCAGCCCCTTCAAATAGCATGCTTTCATTTTTTGGTCTATAATTTTAAACCTCTGCTCTCGACGGTCCCTCCAATATCGACAAAGAGAGAGTCCACTGAAATTCAACATTGAAAATATAACCCTTTGACATAAAATTATGATTGCAAAAAAGAAAATCCATTTTTTACAATTTAAAAGAACTTACTTCAGCTTTTTCGTCGTTCGAGAATGACCGGAAAAGTGAGTACAGTCATCCCTCATATTCGGAACAGTTTACAGATCGGCCAATGTTCAAAAAATCATGGAAAATCGATAATTGAACTTAATGATTCGCTTTTACCTTCATTTGAAAACTTTTCTTGCGATCTATCGAATGCTGTATCGAAGAACTGCAAATTTTAACTTTTATATCAAGTTTTCGAAGAAAAACTTTGACCCTTGAAATCCACATCCACATTTGTCCCGCCCGTGTGGATCAATCGGACCGCGCACTGGGCTCACAATCCAGAGGTCGCCGGTTCGAATCCCGCGGCAGGCGCTCTAAAATTCTTTGTGTAAATATGGGTATTCGGCGCCGTCGCTCCGTGCCATACTTTCATACACTTAGGAGCCCAGGGCGGCGAAGTCCTTGTAGATAAAAAGGAAGACACTAGTGGTTGGTACTAGCAATGGTGGCCGACAGCTAAAAAGTCAACTTCGTTTTCTTGAAATCCACAAATTCGGAACACTTTTTTCTTACGGACGTAAACAAACTTTGGTTCTTTCCATGAGTACATATTTTTTACAAAATAATGACTTCACGCACTGAAACCAACGAAACTCAAGCTTAGTTATGTTTAATGAATGGTCTGATAACTTTTTTGTAAAAATATCAGTTAAATTCAGGTGTTCCACAATTGTGGGAGGCACAATAACATCCCACAATTATGGAACAGGCAATTTGGAGGCAGTGTTTTGCTGCTCTGAATGAAATGGTCTTGAGAGTCAGTTTTTTGTTTTAGAAGTACTACTTTTGCTAGTGAATTAGCAAGAGAATATCCAAATAAAGGTCCTAGAAATAGTAGAGTTGACAGAAAAGATGCATTTGGCATGCTATTGACAAATTATCACAAAAGTGTTCCGAATTTGTGGGTGTTCCGAATATGTGGGATGACTTTAGTTTTACGATGAAATAGAAAAAATAAGTTTTGTACCTTTAAAAATGTATTTAAATCAAATTAGAATACGAAAATATTACGATTTTCTAAAAAGTCTTAAAATTCACTCAGATTAGCAACACTCAAATCTACTTGAGCTTGAACAGTAGCAGCTGGTTAATCCCATTAAGAACACATTATGAATAAAACGACAAAATATTTCGGGACCGTGAGCGTGCATGTGTGTGTGTGTGTGTTTGCTATCTGTTCTCTATCCTCAAAACGATGAAGAGGAAAATAAATCATTCAGGCGGTCAGTTCAGATAACCGCGTTTTTGCACATAAACAAGCTGTTAAAAAAGATGAACAGCAGGGAAAGGTAGCTTGGTCGGCATTTTGTCGGTTTTCAGCTTGTTCAGATAATTAGTTAAGCACTAGCTTCAGTGGCAAATCAGCTCAAAATTAGGAATTATCATGTTTTACTGGTAACAATCACCGTAGTAATATGTTTCTAACTCGTCACTGCAAGTTACAAAACAAATTAGATCAGTTGTTCAGCTTCTGAATTTCACAAAAAAAAAATCATCAAAAAAGCTTAGCTAACATTCCATCTGTACAGAAACCTACAACTGAACAAACCAAATCCAGCCGCACAGCTTTCCATCACTATCTGTACCACCGGGATCGTACGTAGATGATTGACAGGTCGTCTTGGCAGACCGAATGTCGTTCAAGACGTCTTTTAAACCTACTCATTACCACCAGCAGGGAGCAGAGATTCATCGATCGACCTGGTGCGCGCAAATCAAGTTCACCGTGCCAAATCGTGCGCCCAGCCAGTCAGTGACCTGAACACGTTAGGGTGTCCAACAATTTCAAGTATCTCTAAAAAAATTAAAATTTTGAAAGCTGGCTCATTAAAAGTTGTTCAAAACATTGCATTGGGTATGTTTAATATAAATTATGTTATCTAAAAAACACAACAGTGTTTTAGATCACCCTAACAGACATCAATTGCTGGCTGATACTGAAAACTCGGGCAGCTTACGAATTCCCTCTGTCACAATCTCCCTCTGCTAATAGCATTCATCGAGGTAGGACAGGGAATCACTGGCCGGGTTGTGACGTCCGACGACTGAAGAGGTGTTGAGACGCTGCCGCAGGCGCTAATCCGCCAAGATAAGCGCTCCGACTATGTGTTATATTTTTACGAGTTATTAGTCAAAGTCTCGATCTGATTCAATAATGACACAGAGAAAAAACACAAATTTATTTATTTTTTTTTACTTTTTTTGTTTTATCCAAAACAATGTCGTTTAACTCATTCACAAAATCAGTTTAAATTTTTGAAAACATTTTTTTTATTATTTTTAAATTTATTTCAAAAATACATTGCTGTGTTAAACAGGTCAAAACCACGAAGCTTTGTTTTGTTGTTTAGAAAACGGACCACTGACTTACATCTTCAAGTTCTTTCACGCCGAAACAACACCGACCTTTACCCAGGACTAGAAGAATCGCGACGCGTTGCGAAACCCCGACGAAGAATATTCGTTCTGTTGTCTAATCAACGCGCGCGTGGACTTGGATCGCGGCGTCGCGGTCTTGGCGGTTGGAAGCGCGAGTGCGAACTGAAGCCGCAAAGTCGCTCGCGTTCGCCCGATTGCATTCAACCAACGTGGTCGCGCGCGGCAAACAGAAGCTGATGCTCTCTCATGTGTAATTTATTAGGAGGATGGGGAAAGAGAGTGTCGGGTTTTTGTTGTTGTTGCGATGGACAATGATTCGGACGATGGACGGTGAGAACGAGGAGGGATTCTTGTTGTCTTAATGTTGATGATGGTGAGGGTGGTTGGAGTATTGATGGGGGAGGATGGAAAGTGAATTATAGTAAATACGCTAAACGTTAAAGAGTTAAAGGGGATTGAGGGGGTAGTCGGGTATTGAATTTCAGTTTCTGAGTTTTTTTTTATTTTGATTTAACAATTTTGAGTTAATTGGAAATAATCTTAGATTCAACCAAAAATTTAAATAACAATAAAATCGTCAGATCTTCAAATTTTTAAATCTTCAAATCTTCAAATCATCAAATCTTCAAATCTTCAAATCTTCAAATCATCAAATCTTCAAATCTTCAAATCTTCAAATCTTCAAATCTTCAAATCTTCAAATCTTCAAATCTTCAAATCTTCAAATCTTCAAATCTTCAAATCTTCAAATCTTCAAATCTTCAAATCTTCAAATCTTCAAATCTTCAAATCTTCAAATCTTCAAATCTTCAAATCTTCAAATCTTCAAATCTTCAAATCTTCAAATCTTCAAATCTTCAAATCTTCAAATCTTCAAATCATCAAATCATCAAATCTTCAAATCTTCAAATCTTCAAATCTTCAAATCTTCAAATCTTCAAATCTTCAAATCTTCAAATCTTCAAATCTTCAAATCTTCAAATCTTCAAATCTTCAAATCTTCAAATCTTCAAATCTTCAAATCTTCAAATCTTCAAATCTTCAAAACATCGGGACTGGCAACACCAGCCAGCAACAGTCAACTGTTCGGAGCTCCTCAAACTTTTCGATTTTTTCGCCGTAATTAACAGTGCTTACCCGCGAGTTTGCTGCTCCAGCATGCCAAGGGCCGGCCGTGGCCGTGGCAGTTCGAGTGCGGCCTCGAAAAACCCGCGAAGCTCATCTACCGGCAGAGTGCAGAAAGGTAAACACACCAACGCCGCATTGACCGCCATCGCGCACGGGAGCGTGCCCAGTGACGTCACCGATCCATCGTTTTTACACGTGTCATACCGTCCACGTGAGTCCCCAGTACGGACGAGACAATCGACCCGGGCATCCGGAAGCACTTCCGGCCAGCAGCAGCAGCAGCAGTCCACCAGCACTACGACAACAACCACTTCCAACGTTCCCACCAGCAACGAATTTGAGATGCTGAGTGGAGAAGAAAACAACACCGCCAGTGACAGCAGCAGTGCTGGCGACGACGATGACGATGATGAACTTGCGCGCAAGCAAGGAAAGCAGAAAAACGGTAACTCTCCGAAGGAACGACGACCACCTCCAATTTTTGTTTTGGATACGTTGGCGGACGATGTTGACGAGTTGCTTGAGGGACTCCAATATTGTCTTAAAATTAGTAAAACTTCGGTGCAAGTGATTACGCACAAGAAGCTGCATTTCGACTTGGTGGTGAAGAAGTTGAAGTTGCGAAACTTCAAATTCTTCACATTTGACCCAGCAGAGAAGGTCCCAGTGAAGATCGTCCTTCAGGGATATCCGGACCGCCCGATCTCCGACCTGGAAGAACACCTGTCGGGCGTCAAGGTTAAGCCTCGATAGGTTAAGGTGCTCTCGAAATCGACTACAGTGACAGGTACGTACACTTTGTACCTCCTGTACTTCGATCGTGGGTCCGTCAAAATCCAGGATCTACGGCGGATTAAAGCACTGGACGGCTTCTTCGTGACGTGGCGATTCTACACGAAAAATCCGACCGACGCAGCGCAATGCCACCGCTGTCAAAAATTCGGACACGGTTCAAGAAACTGTAATCTTCCGCCCCGGTGCGTAAAGTGCGGTGAGACCCACTTCATCGAAAGGTGCAATCTTCCGCGGAAAGACCAGCTGGGGGAAAACGCCCAGCAGCACAAAGCGCGCGTCAAGTGCGCGAACTGTGGTGGAAACCACACGGCGAATTTCCGTGGCTGTGCCGCGCGGAAAAAGTACCTCGAGGAGCAGGACAAGAAGAAGAAAGCGCCAGCGTCCCGCCAACCTCCGAAGACTTCGAGCTCGAACGCTGCAGCAGCTGGCGGCGGAGCGGTTCCATCGACCAACCCAGCGTTCCCTCCTGGTTGGGGAGGTTCGTACGCTAGAGTAGCCGCTTCTGGGGCGGTTCTCCCCGGGACAAGCTGATGTTACCGGTGATGACCTCTTCACGCTTCCTGAGTTTTTCGCCCTTGCTGGAGAGATGCTCACGCGCTTTCGTGCCTGCCGAAACAAGGCAGAACAATTCCAAGCTCTCAGTGAGCTGATGATGAAGTATAGCCGAGCTCCTGTGGTCTAATGGTTACAGGTTTCGCTTTATGAGCGGAAGGTCGTGGTTTCAAACCCACATGGCTCGGCACATCCTTTCCCCTGTACTCTTCACATGTATAAGGACCAACTGTTCTCTGTATAATTGCCCTGCAGAGCTCCACGGCCCGATCGCAAAAAGTGCTTTGAAGGGACGAGTTTTTCAGAAACCAGAATTTAAGGGCTAGCTGGGTATAAGTAAACGTAAAATGTGCACTTCGGTTCTAGCGATACATTTGGACAGTACAGAGTGGAAAGGCAGAGCCAAAGAGGATTGAAAAACATTCAAACCTCTTCGGCGGCGAAGTTACGGCAGTGGATCGCTCGACACACTCGCTCAACAATAGCGTGTGTGCGTGTCCCATCTGCCTAATAACAGAAGAAGCCTTTGTGATTCTATAAATAGAATTGCAAGTCCGCAATAGATCTAATTCCTGGTCGCAGTGGATAGTGGCATCGAACAAAAAAAAAAAAAAGTACATCTACAACGGATAAGCTGCCTTGTGCAGTGAAGCTTTTCGACGTCAATAGACAAAACATACTGTGATTTAGTTTTAAGCTTTTCTATTTCTATCCTTTTCCCTAGTAAATCTAGAAGGTTTTTTTTTAATTTTTCCTTCTCTTGCCAAATCCATTGTTAGAATATCCAATTACATCAAAATGAATTATAGTTCAAATCATAGTTGAAAGGAACTCCAAAACTCTATTAGGTTATAAGAAATACGGAATTGTTAGTTGATTATTTACTAATAAAATAAATTGAATTGAATTGAAACGACAAATCTTCAAATCTTCAAATCTTCAAATCTTCAAATCTTCAAATCTTCAAATCTTCAAATTTTGAAATCTTGAAATCTTGAAATCTTCAAATCTTCAAATCTTCAAATCTTCAAATCTTCAAATCTTCAAACCTTCAAATCTTCAAATCTTCAAATCTTCAAATCTTCAAATCTTCAAAACTTCAAATCTTCAAATCTTCAAATCTTCAAATCTTCAAATCTTCAAATCATCAAATCTTCAAATCTTCAAATCTTCAAATCTTCAAATCTTCAAATCTTCAAATCTTCAAATCTTCAAATCTTCAAATCTTCAAATCTTCAAATCTTCAAATCTTCAAATCTTCAAATCTTCAAATCTTCAAATCTTCAAATCTTCAAATCTTCAAATCTTCAAATCTTCAAATCTTCAAATCTTCAAATCTTCAAATCATTTGAATTTTTGTATTTTTGTATTTTTGTATTTTTGTATTTTTGTATTTTTGTATTTTTGTATTTTTGTATTTTTGTATTTTTGTATTTTTGTATTTTTGTATTTTTGTATTTTTGTATTTTTGTATTTTTGTATTTCTGTATTTTTGTATTTTTGTATTTTGTATTTTGTATTTTTGTATTTTTGTATTTTTGTATTTTTGTATTTTGTATTTTGTATTTTTGTATTTTTGTATTTTGTATTTTGTATTTTTGTATTTTGTATTTTGTATTTTGTATTTTTGTATTTTTGTATTTTGTATTTTTGTATTTTGTATTTTGTATTTTGTATTTTTGTATTTTTGTATTTTTGTATTTTGTATTTTTGTATTTTGTATTTTTGTTTTTGTATTTTTGTATTTTTGTATTTTTTATTTTGTATTTTTGTATTTTGTATTTTGTATTTTGTATTTTTGTATTTTGTATTTTGTATTTTGTATTTTTGTATTTTTGTATTTTTGTATTTTTGTATTTTGTATTTTTGTATTTTTGTATTTTTGTATTTTTGTATTTTTGTATTTTGTATTTTGTATTTTTGTATTTTGTATTTTGTATTTTGTATTTTGTATTTTTGTATTTTGTATTTTTGTATTTTGTATTTTTGTATTTTGTATTTTTGTATTTTGTATTTTTGTATTTTGTATTTTTGTATTTTTGTATTTTGTATTTTGTATTTTTGTATTTTTGTATTTTGTATTTTTGTATTTTTGTATTTTGTATTTTTGTATTTTTGTATTTTGTATTTTTGTATTTTTGTATTTTTGTATTTTTGTATTTTGTATTTTTGTATTTTGTATTTTTGTATTTTTGTATTTTTGTTTTGTATTTTTGTATTTTTGTATTTTTGTATTTTTGTATTTTTGTATTTTTGTATTTTTGTATTTTTGTATTTTTGTATTTTTGTATTTTTGTATTTTTGTATTTTTGTATTTTGTATTTTTGTATTTTTGTATTTTTGTATTTTTGTATTTTTGTATTTTTGTATTTTGTATTTTTGTATTTTTGTATTTTGTATTTTTGTATTTTGTATTTTGTATTTTGTATTTTTGTATTTTTGTATTTTTGTATTTTTGTATTTTGTATTTTTGTATTTTTGTATTTTTGTATTTTGTATTTTTGTATTTTTATTTTTGTATTTTTGTATTTTGTATTTTTGTATTTTTGTATTTTGTATTTTTGTATTTTTGTATTTTGTATTTTTGTATTTTTGTATTTTTGTATTTTTGTATTTTTGTATTTTTGTATTTTTGTATTTTGTATTTTGTATTTTTGTATTTTGTATTTTTGTATTTTTGTATTTTGTATTTTTGTATTTTTGTATTTTTGTATTTTTGTATTTTGTATTTTGTATTTTTGTATTTTGTATTTTTGTATTTTTGTATTTTTGTATTTTTGTATTTTGTATTTTGTATTTTTGTATTTTGTATTTTTGTATTTTTGTATTTTGTATTTTTGTATTTTTGTATTTTTGTATTTTGTATTTTTATTTTGTATTTTGTATTTTGTATTTTTGTATTTTTGTATTTTTGTATTTTTGTATTTTTGTATTTTGTATTTTTGTATTTTGTATTTTGTATTTTTGTATTTTTGTATTTTTGTATTTTTGTATTTTTGTATTTTTGTATTTTGTATTTTGTATTTTTGTATTTTGTATTTTTGTATTTTGTATTTTTGTATTTTTGTATTTTTGTATTTTTGTATTTTTGTATTTTTGTATTTTTGTATTTTTGTATTTTGTATTTTGTATTTTTGTATTTTTGTATTTTTGTATTTTTGTATTTTGTATTTTTGTATTTTTGTATTTTGTATTTTTGTATTTTGTATTTTTGTATTTTTGTATTTTTGTATTTTTGTATTTTTGTATTTTTGTATTTTTGTATTTTGTATTTTTGTATTTTGTATTTTGTATTTTGTATTTTTGTATTTTTGTATTTTGTATTTTTGTATTTTTGTATTTTTGTATTTTTGTATTTTTGTATTTTTGTATTTTGTATTTTTGTATTTTTGTATTTTGTATTTTTGTATTTTTGTATTTTTGTATTTTGTATTTTTGTATTTTTGTATTTTTGTATTTTTGTATTTTTGTATTTTTGTATTTTGTATTTTGTATTTTTGTATTTTGTATTTTTGTATTTTTGTATTTTGTATTTTTGTATTTTTGTATTTTTGTATTTTTGTATTTTTGTATTTTGTATTTTGTATTTTGTATTTTTGTATTTTTGTATTTTTGTATTTTTGTATTTTTGTATTTTTGTATTTTGTATTTTTGTATTTTTGTATTTTTGTATTTTTGTATTTTTGTATTTTGTATTTTGTATTTTTGTATTTTTGTATTTTGTATTTTGTATTTTTGTATTTTTGTATTTTTGTATTTTGTATTTTTGTATTTTTGTATTTTTGTATTTTGTATTTTTGTATTTTTGTATTTTGTATATTTTGTATTTTGTATTTTTGTATTTTTGTATTTTGTATTTTGTATTTTTGTATTTTGTATTTTTGTATTTTTGTATTTTTGTATTTTTGTATTTTGTATTTTTGTATTTTTGTATTTTGTATTTTTGTATTTTTGTATTTTTGTATTTTGTATTTTTGTATTTTGTATTTTTGTATTTTGTATTTTGTATTTTTGTATTTTTGTATTTTTGTATTTTTGTATTTTGTATTTTTGTATTTTTGTATTTTGTATTTTTGTATTTTGTATTTTTGTATTTTTGTATTTTGTATTTTGTATTTTTGTATTTTTGTATTTTGTATTTTTGTATTTTTGTATTTTTGTATTTTGTATTTTTGTATTTTGTATTTTTGTATTTTTGTATTTTGTATTTTTGTATTTTTGTATTTTGTATTTTTGTATTTTTGTATTTTTGTATTTTGTATTTTTGTATTTTTGTATTTTTGTATTTTTGTATTTTTGTATTTTGTATTTTTGTATTTTTGTATTTTTGTATTTTTGTATTTTTGTATTTTTGTATTTTGTATTTTTGTATTTTGTATTTTTGTATTTTTGTATTTTTGTATTTTTGTATTTTTGTATTTTGTATTTTTGTATTTTGTATTTTGTATTTTTGTATTTTTGTATTTTTGTATTTTGTATTTTGTATTTTTGTATTTTTGTATTTTTGTATTTTGTATTTTTGTATTTTGTATTTTTGTATTTTTGTATTTTTGTATTTTTGTATTTTTGTATTTTGTATTTTTGTATTTTTGTATTTTTGTATTTTGTATTTTTGTATTTTGTATTTTGTATTTTTGTATTTTGTATTTTTGTATTTTTGTATTTTGTATTTTTGTATTTTTGTATTTTGTATTTTTGTATTTTGTATTTTTGTATTTTGTATTTTTGTATTTTTGTATTTTTGTATTTTTGTATTTTTGTATTTTTGTATTTTTGTATTTTTGTATTTTTGTATTTTTGTATTTTTGTATTTTTGTATTTTTGTATTTTTGTATTTTTGTATTTTTGTATTTTTGTATTTTTGTATTTTTGTATTTTTGTATTTTTGTATTTTTGTATTTTCGTGTTAAATTAAATCTTACAAAATCTAAGACATAAGGTAACTCATTAAATGAACCATGAACTTCACCTTTGCCCTTCTGGTCAGTTCAACATTTTAACCCACACTGAAGTCTGCGTCACCGTCGGCCAACCGTACCGTACCGTGTAGTGTAGTTTGGCAACCCGCCCAGCTTGGTTAGCCGAGAACGAACGCGTCTCGACAGATGCTTTCGGGCGTCACTCTGAAACAGATCAACGGCCAACAACAACAACAAAACGATCAGTGATCTTGAGGTGTGAAGAAAATCTGTTTACAATAATCGTCATAGGGATAACTGGAGGGTTATCAATACACTGAAAGTGGAATATTTTGCATTGCTTTTGTTTTGTAAAATTATTTATAATTTTGAACAATGTTCTTGAAAATTTGTTCTTTCTACTAACAGAAACTCCAATGAGGTTTTCCAAAAAATAAAAAGGTGTCGGACATTTTGGAAACTCACCAACATAAAAATCAGTCTAGTCTAGTAGTGTATTGATGTCTACTCTTCTGGGTGGTTGCGCACAAACTTACTCGAGACATGTTTTGGAAAATCGAGGTTCCCCCCAAACAGATGTTGAACAATTTGTTTGAATTTTTCATCGCCTCCCTCTTCCCAAGCCAGCCAGGCTTGAATCGGTTAACTGCATGAAGAATGTGCTCGAGATTTGGATCGCATCCAGGTGCTTCATCAAACGAGACAGTGCAAAGAGGTGAATAAAAATGGCCACCATCGTTACCTTGAGACATGTTTGAGATTTTGGGTGGTGGAAATTAAGGTGGTGGGAGGTGGGTGTAACAGAATTTGTTTACATCAGTCCGTCGACCGGGGGCGGAAAACATTCGCGTACTTTTACTGACTGTATGGGATGAACGCAAAGAGGGATAGAGAGAGAGAATTGAAAAACAAGAGACTACTTATTTTCTGAGAACATTTCATGCCAGATCACCCGGAAACATAATGTTGAAAACGAGGTTAAGTCGACAGGGAAATTTCTCTTTTGCAGCGATTTGTGTAATTTTATTTCATCCTGTAGACTTAATCGGTTTTACATGGCTCAGAAATTTGAATGTTTTTATTGTTTCCTAGAGAATAGAATAAATTTAATCTTACTCTAATCTCTAGGAATTTGGTGAAATTTTGGCATCAATCCATGTTTTGTGAATAAACATAGGATGTTGCTTCATTAAAATTTGATTCATTTTATAAGAGATAGTATTTTTATCATTTGCACTGTTATTGTTTGTTTTTTTATTAATATTATTTTCAAAGTAAACAATAAACTTATTTTCAACAGATACCTGAAAAAAAAACTGTTTTAAAAGGGCGTATTATTGAAATCAAATCAAACCATCCATATTAACGACCCTCGGGTCTTTTGTGGTCTCTATTGCAAGTTTCTGCTCGAACCTAAGAGTCCGAAGGCTTAAATGGGGAGAGCACCCAAACCTCTTTCTACTCCAAGGAACCTTCCACCCAGTGTTTGAACTGACGACCTTTGGATTGCGAGTCCAACCGCCGCCAGCGATTCCACCGGAGTAGGCTTGGTTTGGTGTGTTGTTTGTACTTATGACATGGAGACGACTCCTACACCTGGAATGACTTAACGGCCTAACAACCAAGGCCGGGACCGACATTTTACTTCCTCATCCGATGGAAGGTTGGAGCAGATGGGAATCGAACCCAGAATCATCCGCTTACAAAGCGGACAGTGTAACCATTCGGCCACGCACTGCCACAACACATTTCAAATGTCTGAAACTATGGATTTTGAGAGTAAAAATTTAGTGATAATTACTTAATTATTAAAATGGGTATTTTTCAAAAGTGTATTTTTTCAAATCTTTCAGAAACACATTTGAAATTTATAGATTTTCAAATAAGGCTGGTACAAATATTTTTAAAAGTTTTTGTCACCCCCCCCCCTCCCCCCCTTCAAAGTTGGCTCGAAAAATCAGGGGGCAAAAAAAAAATTTTTACAATAAACTTCAAAATTTCAATGAAAATTTAAGTGCAACAAGCTGAAATCAAATTTAAATACATTCTCCTGCGTTTAAAATCATTTTTAGCATGTTTGGGTTTATTAAAAAATCTTCAGACTTTTTGAAAATTTTCGATGCAAAATTTTTTTTTTTCGAAACATTTTTTGTTTTTGTCAGATCTTAGATTTTTTGAAAACTAATGATTGCAAAACAACTGATCTAGTGTAAAATGCATTTTAAAATACTTTTTTCATTTAAATGTGAAGACTATGGCTTGTTATTTAATTTTTTTGCCCCCCTTGACCTCGGCCAGGGCCGAGGGACAAAAACTTTTCAAATATTTGCATCGGCCTAAGTAACATTTTTTATGGATAGCTGCCAGATTTGTATGAAGACTTGTATGGGCAAACCAATCGTGCAAAATGGCTTCTTCAGTCAAAAGGAAGCCCCCTGAATAGTTAAAACAATAAAAAAGTGCAAATGAAATCCATTTCTGGTTTTCATAGATCGCTTCGCTTGGAGGTGTTGATTTTGAGCGGATTGCAGACTTGATTTCGTCATGTATATTTTGATTTTCCAGAACAGAACTCAAACTGAACCAAATTTTCAAAACCAGGACAACCGTCCATTTGCCATCCGGAAAAGGATATTTGGAAGACGGGAAGTGTTAATTCTCCACTTTTTCAAGGAGACAAGGGAAAATCTCCATAGTGTCCTCAAATAAGTTTCTCTTTGAGTTGGATGGTTTGTGGGAAGCTATAAATTTGCTGTTATCGGTTTATGGTGACTTCAACCAAAGCTGGAGTTGGCGTCGCTGTCGGAGTCGCTGAATTTGCAGAAGCCATAGTTTGAGTTTAAGTTAAATTCGTTATTTTTATTGAAACTGGAATCTCAGCCGGAGTCGGAGTCGCTTCAAAAGTTATCCGTCTCCGAAGCTCTGGTTTTATCAATTAACAATACATAATTTATTTATCAAAATCATCATCGCTAAAAATCATCAATGAAGCAACACTGTATCTCTTTTGCCAGTCATTTCTCATTCACACCAACTTCATCAAACCCGTTGGTCCAACCGAAATCAAATTATTCACGTCTAGAAATTAGCGTCAACTAATGGGTTCAGAACGAGTGATTCACTCACACGCACGCATACAAACACCATCAGGGTCCATTCATCTTCCTATTTGGAAAGTGGTGGCAGAAATAAACATAATCAGATTTCTTCCAACAGTCACTTCGTTATGCTTCTAATGACCCCGCCGGAGAGTCATGTCGTCGATGGTCGCTCATCAGCTGCCAACTGCCACTGAATTATGTGGCTGAGGTTGGTCCTGGTTGAGGCATTGATGTGTGGGATAAATTGAGAAACGAGTTGAATAACCAAAAGAATGGTAATATACAAAAAATATAAAAGCAATTTAAAGTTTAGTTTCTTTTCATAGTTTAGATTTATTTCAAGAAACCTAAATTCATCGAAATGGCACTTCCCGGGCAGACGGTAATAACAAAATTCATGCCATTTCAATAACAAATACTGATAAAATAATAGAAAGCGTTATGGAATCTTCTTGAAAAATCAATTTTTGCATAAGGGTTTAATAACAGTTTATGTTATCATAACAAAATTTGTTATTGGTCTGATATTGGTTGAAAGCCAAAACAACTTTGGAATAACATTTTTTGTTATGGAAGAATACCTCCAACTGTTATTGGGATGATCGGATTAGTTGTTAAAATAACAAAAAATAATAACAAAGATTTGTTCGAAGAATAACTAAAAATGTGATTAGTCTGTTATTACAATAACAATTCAATAATAAAAAATTCATAACGGTGAATAACAAATCTTGTTATAAATAACATAAAATGTTATTGGCCTAGTATTTTCAAATATCAAAAAAAGTTATTCCCAAGTTATTTCCGTCTGCTCGGGTTACAAACAAAAATGCTTGAGTTTTACCCCAAATTCCCCTTTTAAAATCTATAGTCTGCAGGTACATGCACCTGCTCGATTAAGTATTATACACATATTTCACGTCGCGCGTTGACTGCGGTCTATTCTGGGCGCGGGACTGCTATTTTCAAACCTTGTGGAGAGTTATTTTTAATGTTTCCACTCGAGACGTCTCCTCAATGATCACTGAACGGAGGCAGAATCAGCCCGACGTTGTAGTAAAATGAGATAATGGACCAGATTGGGAATTGTGTTTGGAAGTTAAGTTTTGTTTTGACCTTTGCAATAAAAAAAGAAAAAAAAATCAAACATTGTTAAGTAAACTTTTCACGACCTTCTTGAACAACTTGAAAAACTTTTAATTAAATATTTACCCAGAAAGAAGTGGCCCGTTGTTTCCAAAAAAGAAAAAAAGATGAACCGGAACGACCTTCTTATCGAAAATTGATGCTGCTATCGATTTCGGGTTGGACGGTTCTGGTCAAGTGAAAGGGTTTTCATATTGTCTCTGGCGAGGGAACAAAATGTTGACTGAACCTTTTCGAGCAGTCACCCACGCAGGGGAAGTCGCTGCCAACGAGTCGAAGCGAGGAAAACGCAGCCACGCGGAAGGAGTCCGGTTTCGGGGAATCGATTAAAATATTATGATTGATTTCGTCTTTTCAGTTTGATGGTCGCTCGATGAGCAATATTGCGTTTGAAAGTTTTTCGCTTTCCATTTCAGCGTTGAGGCAGGGGGTTCAGCGAGCAGCTCTGGGGACAGCAGATGGTTTTGATTTGATCAACGGTTTAATTTGGTTATCATCGATGGGATTTTCCCAGCGTGGAAATTAATTTTGCGAGACGCATTGGGGCGACCCTTTTGTGGAAGAGAGCTTTTCCCAATTGGTGTGAAGGGTCTGGATTTGAATAAATTTAATTTAGATGGTGTCAACAAGAATTGGGTTATGTATTTTGTTTTAAAAATTGATGGTTTGATAAATTTTCATAGAAACCTAAAACTTGACCAAAAACCCGGTTTTTGACATTTTGGCTCAATTCTGATGCAGATTCAGATTCAGCGGGCCAAATTAATGGATAAACAAATAGTTAGACAATTTTCGAATTTCGTCAGGGTTGTCCCATACACTTTTCCCTTGAAAATTAGACATTTTCAAATGAAGATATCTCGATTTAAAAAAACATCCCTTAATTTTTTTTCAGCGTTTGTGGTACTAAATCTCCTTTTTCAAATGCAACATTGCGCTTAAAATTTGGACTCCGCCTTTTCGAAATATCTAAGTTTTAAATTTGTATCTCTTTGATCTTAAATCCAAATTTACTTGTCAAAAATTAAAAATGTTTTTTTTTAGTGCTATAAAAGTGCTCCGAATATCATTTTTCTCTTAACGCTGAATTGCTACGTTCAAGAAACTAATTTTTGAAGGCTTGCTCAGATGCTTTCTAGAAATTTGGTCGTAGAAGGTGTAGATTACGAGATAAAATTTTGGTGTTTTCGACAAAGTTGCTTGGATTGGCAAGCCCAACAATTTTCCAGAAGACAAAAAAATCCCAAAAATATTCCTGAATAGTTAGATAATCTAAATCACTCTAGTAGTGAACCACCCTAATTTTCAACCAAAACAAAAGTTCCCTCTTCTCATTTGCAATAACGATCACTGTGCAATGACTTCACAAAATAGCAATAATGCGCCATTCAAAAATCTTTGCGTTTTTGATGTGTTTTTTTTTTAATTATGACGAGGATTTTTTATTTTTTTTATTGGTGAGTTTGATCGCAGCAACCGGTGCGCGAGGTTGAACTTTTTATCGCTCCGCGTCATTTTTCCCAACTTTGGAATTGTTGGTCTTGAAGAAAAAGTGATTTTTGTTGAAGTCGTCGGGAAGTGAAGCGGTTTTCTAACATCCGGCCTGGATGGATCGCGGTGCTGGAGGAGGACGATTCAATCAAGAACGTGTGCTCGTTCCAGGGTGGCCGTCGGAACTTCCCGGAAGAGCAGGGTGGTGATGGATTCGACCTGGAAATAGACAACAACCGGAAGCATGCTGGACCTGGTCCGAATCGGGAAGGTGGCGAGCGCAGAGAGCGAGGCGGTCTTCGGTCGCAGCGTGAACGGTCCCCGTCAAGGGCAAGGTCAAGGTTTTGCGCGAGCGAAAAAAAAATCGGAGCCGTGGGAACGGATTACTGCGCCGGCACCGTTTTACGTGGCAAGTTCGCTTAGAGGTGGAAATGGAGGACGACGGAGGAAAGCGGAAGCAGCCCAAGTGGTGTCTGCTGTTGTACAAGCCTCCTGAAGACGTTTGAAAAGAAGCTATCTGGTGAGCTCGTTCTTTTTATGAGACAACCTTTCTTTCATATATTCTGACATACGCACACATCATTCAAGACAACCACGCCAAATTATTACTATAAAGGAGCAGCCGTAGCTGACTGGTTACGTTGTTCGCTTTGTAAGCGAATGGTCCTGGGTTCGATTCCCATCTGCTCCCAACGAGAACATGAACGAAAAATCAAAGTTGCTCGAGTCGGGGTTCGATCCCCCGTCCTTTGGATTGTTAAGCAAAAATGCAAAACACTGAGCCATCACGGCTTGGTGAGCTACGACTGGAATTAAGAACAATGTTACCACTAAAACTATATACGTGCTGGGTCATTGTCCATTTGACAAGGGTTCAGAAGTTCTAAATAACGTTTGAATCCGATTGATGCAAACGTTCTTTAGGGCGGGGCTTGTCGATACAAGCTGAGGTACCTCGCGCACGGCTAGCCTGCGTAGAAATGGGACACCGAAGCTCGACAGAGCTAACACCATCCAAATGCCTATGCGAGTTATTTACATGTATAGAATGTAAATCTAAAATACATGGAAACAACTCAATTTGTAAGAAGCGACCGCGTGGTCCCGTTTGGTCGGTTGCACACACACACACATACACAGACACACACACACACACACACCCGTGAACCGTGGGGACAGGTGAGGGTCCCTGCGGAGCTTAGCTGCCAGCTACCGGGCGGGTTGCAGTAGGCGGATAGCTGTCGGCGATTGCATACATTCATTGCATCGCCCCGGACCAGCAGCGGGAGGATGTCTAGGACGTGGCGGAATTGAACAAGGGCTCTGTTTAATTTCTTCGAAAAAACCACATGGGTCCGTAAACACCTCTGTCAAGCGATCGAACGCCGCTATAAGTGTTTTAGCCCAAAACCTCACCAAACCCCGAATCCAAGATGTGACGCGACCCGTGTCGAGGGATGCATGGCTGGGGGGGTTCAACAAATTCCCAGTCGATAACGGAGCCTGTGGGGCACAGGGGCGAACCCCACACGTAATTTGCCCTTACTGCGTCACGGCAGGGCACTGGCGCAGCGGACCGTATTTCCCTAGCGACTCGTGGGATTCAAAATGAAGACAAGTGAAACAAACCAACAAAGGGTCCCGATGCGCCCCAAGCATCGGAAAACACGGAGGTAGAAGAGGACGCAAACGTCGAAATGGCAGGAGGCGAGTCAAACGGCGGCGACACAGCAGGCGGAGTGGCGAGCGCGTTCCGTGGAAGCGGGAAGGTGTTGAGATCCCCAGTGTTGAACCAGGCGGCTGCTTCGAGTCAGCAGATAGGAGTAATTGGAGAGGAGACTCCCAAGTCATCCTTGTTGAACTTCGCCGGCAGTACCCTCAGGACGGAGTCCTGCTCGGAAGGACCGCGTTGCAGGAGGTCAGAAGGAGGGTTAACGAACTCTTTGATTTCATCAAGGACAAAAACAACGTCCACACCAGAATCAAGCAGATGGTGAATGGAGTCAAGGCAGCCATGAATGCCGCAGAGCGCGAAAACAGCTCGCTGGTGGTGACGCGGAATTCACTGAAGCTCAGAGCTGAAAGAGCCGAAGAAACGCTGAACGCAAAACTGGAGGAGGAAGCGCTACGGGAGAAAGAACCGAAAACGCCGCCCGGCCCAGGCTCTAAAAGGGACAGGGAAACGCCTGGAGAGGAGGAGGACGCAAAGAAGCAGAAGCAGGGGAATGGAGACAGTCCGGACCCAGCGAAGGAGCCAGAACCAGACCCAGGGAAGGAGAAGAAATGGGAGAAGGTCAAGAAAAAGAAGCGGAAGAAAAAGGAAGCAGAACGAGGACACCCAAAATCCCAAGTTTCGCAGGGAGCGTAACAAAGGCGAGGCTTTGGTGGTCGAGGTGAAGGAAGGTGTTTCGTACGCAGACCTCCTCCGGAAAGTACGAACCGATCCGGAACTCAAGGAGCTTGGCGAGAACGTGGTTAAAACCAGGCGCACACAGACCGGAGCGATGCTTTTTGAGCTGAAGAATGATCCCGCGGTCAAGAGCTCAGCTTTTAAGTCCCTCGTCGAGAAAGCCGTAGGCTGCGAGTCGAAGGTAAGGGCGCTATCGCCGGAGACAACGATTGAGTGCAGGAACCTGGACGAGATCACGACGGAGGAAGAGCTAGAAGATGCGCTGATCGTTCTTCTGGATGACCGTACGACACCGATGGCAATCCGGTTGAGGAAAGCCTACGGCGGCACGCAAATTGCGTCGATCCGACTATCGACGCCTTCGGCGTCTAAGCTGCTGGAAGTCGGCAAGGTCAAAGTAGGGTGGTCGGTGTGCCCACTGAGGCCTGTTCCTCGAGTGACCCAGCAGATGACGAGGTGTTTCCGCTGTATGGGTTTCGGCCACCAGGCGAGAAATTGCGACGGTCCCGATCGAACCAACAGTTGCAGAAGGTGTGGTAGAGAAGGCCACATGGCAAGAGACTGCAAAAATAAGCCGAAGTGCGTGCTCTGTAAAGAAGGCGATGGCAATAGCCATGCGACGGGTGGCTTTAATTGCCCGGTGTACAGGAAGCTGGCCTCGGGCAAAAGTAATGGAGGTGTCCCAGGTGAACCTCAATCACTGCGACACTGCACAGCAACTGCTGTGGCAGTCGACCGCGGAGACGGGGTGTGACGTAGCAATTATTGCAGAACCGTACCGAGTTCCACACGACAACGGAAACTGGGCCGCGGATACAGCAAGAATGGCGGCGATACACGTGATGGGGCGGTACCCCATACAGGAAGTGGTCTCGAGGGCGTTTGAAGGATTCGTGATCGCCAAAGTAAACGGAACCTTCTTCTGTAGCTGCTATGCTCCCCCAAGATGGACCTTGGAGCAGTTTCAGCAGATGCTGGATTGTCTGACCGACGAACTGATCGGACGAAGCCCGATCGTTATCGGAGGTGACTTCAACGCGTGGGCGGTCGAGTGGGGTAGCAGATGCACCAATGCTAGGGGCATAGCCTAATGGAAGCTCTGGCAAAGCTAGACGTTAGGCTGGCGAATCGCGGAACCAGCAGTACCTTCCGCAAAGACGGTCGTGAGTCCATTATCGACGTTACGTTCTGTAGTCCGCGACTGGCGGCCGACATGAACTGGAGGGTGAGTGAGGACTATACCCATAGCGATCACCAAGCGATCCGGTACAGCATCGGGAGACGAGCCCCTGTACCAGATAGGAGCAGCCGGTCCTACGGAAGGAAATGGAAGCTGCAGTACTTCGACGAGGGTCTCTTCGTGGAAGCGCTCCATTGGTGTGATGGTCCCCAAGACTTGAGTGCCGACGTGCTAACAGCACAACTGGTGACAGCATGCGACACAACCATGCCGCGGAGACTGGAGCCAAGGAACTGTCGTCGTCCAGCTTACTGGTGGAATGAAGAACTCGGTACCCTTCGGGCAAGTTGCCTCAGCGCCAGAAGACGAGTCCAGAGAGCAAGATCCGAAGCAACTAGAGAGGAGCGCAGAGAGGAGTACCGGTCTGCAAAGGCCGCGCTCAAGAAAGCGATCAAATGCAGCAAGACAAACTGCTTCAAGGAGTTATGCCAAGACGCTGATGCAAACCCTTGGGGAGCGCATATCGTGTCGCGATGGCGAAGATCAGAGGCCCATCGATGGTGGCTGAAACGTGTCCCGACAAGCTGAAGGTCATTGTGGAAGGGCTCTTCCCAAGACATGACCCAACGGCATGGCCTCCTACACCGTACAACGACGAAGGGGTAGCAACGCCGAAGGTCATCTGATCACCAACGAAGAACTTGTGGCAGTAGCGAAGAGATTGAAGGTGAAGAAAGCTCCCGGCCCGGATGGAATCCCGAATTTCGCCCTGAAATCGGCGGTTCAAGCATTCCCGGACAGGTTTCGAACAGTCCTGCAGAAATGCCTGGACGAAGGACACTTCCCGACCCGTGGAAGGTTCAAAGCTCGTGTTGCTGCCAAAGCCAGGCAAACCACCGGGGACCCATCATCGTATAGGCCTATATGTTTGCTGGACACCCTCGGAAAGCTTCTGGAACGGATCATCCTTAACCGGCTGACCAAGTACACGGAGAGCGAGCATGGCTTAGCAGCGAGGCAGTTCGGCTTCCGTAAAGGGAGATCCACGGTGGACGCCATCCGGAAAGTGGTCGAGAAAGCCGACGAAGCGCGGAGGAAAAACGCAGGGGGAACCGTTGCTGCGCAATAGTCACGATTGACGTCAAGAACGCGTTCAACAGTGCGAGCTGGGCGGCCATAGCAGCAGCGCTGCACAAAATGAAGGTGCCTGACTATTTGTGCATGATCTTGAAGAGCTACTTCGAGAACCGCGTACTGGTCTACGACACTGCCGATGGACAAAAAACCGTCGTTGTTACCGCGGGAGTTCCGCAGGGATCCATTCTGGGTTCAGCACTGTGGAACGGAATGTATGACGGAGTGTTGACACTGGGGCTACCCAACGGCGTAGAGATTGTTGGCTTTGCAGACGACATAGTGCTGACGGTAACCGGCGAAAATGTCGAGGAGGTCGAAGTGCTGGCTATGGAGGCAATCGCAATGATCGAGAACTGGATGCTCGAGGTGAAGCTGCGGATCGCTCACCACAAGACGGAGATGATACTGGTTAGTAACCACAAAAAGGTGCAGCAGGCCCAGATACACGTTGGAGAACACGTCGTGCACTCGAAGAGAGCGCTCAAGTACCTCGGGGTGATGGTGGATGACCGGCTGAACTTCAACAGCCACGTCGATTACGCCTGTGAGAAGGCGGCTAAGGCGATCATGGCACTGTCGAGGATTATGCCGAACAACGCTGGACCCAGGAGCAGTAGGCGCCGCCTCTTGGCAAGTGTCGCGACGTCCATACTTAGGTACGGCGGACCGGTATGGTGGACGGCGTTGGGGACGAAGCGAAATCGAGCGCTGCTCGACAGAACGCAGAGACTGATGGCCATGCGGGTTGCAAGCGCGTACAGGACCATTTCGTCGGAAGCAGTTGGCGTCATAGCCGGAATGATCCCCATCGGCATCACACTGGAGGAGGACACCGTGCGCTACACCCGGAGAGGCACGAGAGGTATCCGGGAAGCTGCGAAAGCCGAATCGCTGGCAAGGTGGCAACGTGAGTGGGACACCACGGAGAAAGGCAGATGGACGCATCGGCTTATCCCGTCCGTATCCACGTGGGTGAGCAGAAGGCATGGAGAGGTCACCTTCCACCTCACACAGTTCCTGTCGGGCCATGGCTGCTTCAGGAAGTACCTGCACAGGTTCGGACATGCAGAGTCTCCTCTCTGTCCGGACTGCGTCGATTGCGAGGAAACACCGGAGCACGTGGTGTTCAGCTGCCCTCGCTTCGAGGCAGCGCGAAGCGAAATGCTGGCCATTATCGGAGCAGACACCAGCCCGGATAATGTGGTGCGAAGAATGTGCAGCGACATCGCCAAGTGGAATGCGGTCGTCGGAGCGGTGACGCGGATCACTTCGGCTCTCCAGCGGAAATGGAGAGACGACCAGAGGAGGAACGACTAGAAGCCTAGTCGAAAACCCACGAGTGTGGCTGTGAAGGAGAGCACGTTATGATGGTCGGCTCTACCAAATCGGTACACGTCTCGATGGTCACAGGAGTTGAGAACCCACGAGTGTGGCTGTGAAGGAGAGCACGTTATGACGGTTGGCTCTACCAAATCGGTTCACGTCTCGATGGTCCAAGGAGAGGGCTGCATATGACTAACCGATCAAAAGCAACGCGATTCTTGGGCGCGGTCAAACCCTCGCATGGACTCATATGTATGTAGAACAGGAAATGGTTCTAGCACCCGGCATGGATCCTGTAAGTAGACTAGTGCAGAAAATGCAACGCCTCCCCCCGAAGTTATACCGAAAGGTGGTCCCGGGGAAAAGGGCACGGCGTTCAAGGACTGGTTTAGTGGGTCAGGAAAACTCTTTTTGTTTTCCCAACCCACACTACCTGAGAAATGAATTCTCAGGTGTCTGATAGCAGATTCCGACCTTGTAAAAAAAAAAAAAAAAAAAAACACACACACACACACACACACACACACACACACACACACACACACACACACACACACACACACACACACACACACACACACACACACACACACACACACACACACACACACACACACACACACACACACACACACACACACACACACACACACACACACACACACACACACATAACGAGGATTTTTTATTGGTTCATTGCCAGAGTTGCCAGATCATCAAGATTAAAGATTCAAAAAACAGTTCAAATTAGAGGTGGGCAAAAAAAGAGCGAGCCGCTCAAAGAGCCGGTTCATTAAAAAGAGTGAACGAACCACGGCTCACAAAAAAAGAACCGCGGTTCTTTTTTAAACTCCGGTCTTTGAAAGAACCGTTCCGTTTGATTGAATTTTCAACAAATTGTTGTGTTAAATTTGTTTTTGAGCATTGATAATATAATTTCAAATATTTCAATACTAATAAAAAGTATCCCAACATTGTTCCTTGGTGTACTTTTTCGAGTACCGTCATCAGGGTCATTGGGTCTGAAGGGTGCAATTGGGTCATACCAATTTCGACATTTTTGTATGACTCAATCTCACCCCCCAGACCAAATGTCACCCCTGATGACGTTACTTTAGGATAAAAATCTATTTCCCGTCATTTTCAGAGCTGAATCGTCATATTTCATCGAAGGTCGATAACAACTTTCTCTTCAATATATAATTGAAGACTCTCAATAGCATTGAAGACAATATCTGAAAACAAGTGAATAGTTTTTAAGCTCATATTTTCAGCTTCCTATTTTTTTTTAAATTCCATTCTAATATATACTTTTAAAGATCTGGCAACAAAATGACGATACTTTTCATTTTACTTATCGTACATTAAAGTATTACCCAAATACTAATTTCAGCATTTCAAATAGCTTACCTTGTAAATTAATACCAAAAGTCTACTAAATAGCTTAGAAATTTTGGAAATAAACTAAATCCTCTTGCCCGAATAAACTCATAGACTTTGTAGTTCAAATCAAAATGTTGAAAAAAGATAACAGATTTTTTTTTTCTCTAAATAAAATATCAGCATTAGTTCAATTTTGGCAGAGATAAACGCAATTTTAAAATTAAAAGCAATTTCTCCAAATTTAATTTTGGATGCCATTCAATTATTCGAACGTTTAGGTTCGAGTAGAAATGTTGACCGTTTTAGTTATTTTTTTCCAAATTATTTATATTATTCCAATGTTAAATAGCTTTCAAATCGCACCATGCCTACAAAATTATCATTTTCATCCATATTTTGAAAAAGAACGAAAGAGCCGTTCAAAAGAGCGGCTCTTTTTAATGAGCGAACGAAAATGAGCGGCTCCTAAAAAAGAACGGTTTTGCCCACCTCTAGTTCAAATACCAATCTAACGTGGTAAAGCAGTTTTGGAAAAACTAATGACATCTGGCATTGAATAATTTCTCACATGCAGAACGATGAACACTTGCTCAGATTCTGATTCTGAGCCTTTTTGTATACATGGAGTTGGGTCCACGATGCTTAATAAAGAAGTCGATTATAAAGGTTTTTCAAAAACCTTTCTCAATGATGAAAGCAAGCGATAGGTATAGGTTTAAAAAATCGAATGCTTCATATAAATTGCGTGGAATGTTGCATAGAAACTTGTACGCAATATTGCATGACATAAATAATGGATTATCCTATTTCAAGCCGAAACTTTTCACAAATACTCTTGATAGCGCAATCTTGCCACTTGCTTACGTCAATCGTTCAGACGTGCGGCAAGATAGCACAATAACGACGTAAAATTATTACTGCTTTCACGATAATTAATAAAAGAAAGCAAGCAAGATGACAAGACGGTAGTGTCACGGGTAATTCGAACAAATTTTATTTAAGGTGAGGTGATTATGTTTTAACCAAGACACCGTTCAATTTGAGTTCGCTGCAGTGCAATGTTTGAAATATTTCAAATGTTATTTTTTTTTATTTAAATTTTAGAATAATTGCCGAACTACGAAACGAACAGAATATTATCTGTTCGCTTTCGTAGTTCAGCAATTTAAACAAAAATGAATTCCACATAAAAATATATCGTGCTTGAAAGATTGATAATTTTTAATTGTTTTAAAATGAATTTCTAGAAGTTCTCTACCCATATTTGAAAAATCAGCTGTTATTGCTATTTTTTTCATTGACTTATATTTGTTTATCGAGCTCTAGGCTTTAAGCGCAGAACTATGCACCAGCTCGATTTTTCGTGATTTTTCAGTCGAACAATATTATGAATAGCAAATTTCTCTGTCTGACGGATAATCTCAAAGCCCCGGCGATGGCCTGATATGAGCTACCGAACAAAATTGGCAATATGGTGTCGTTTGTTTACCAACATGATATTTATGGACGAACCAAAAAAATCTTTTTTTGTAAAATTTTCTATAACCATTGTGTACTAGTATTAAAGTCATACATAATTAACAAAATTTCGTTAAAATCTAGAACAGAATAAAAATATATTATTTTTTCAATTTAAACCGCTTTCATCGCGATTCTAAGCAAGATCACGCAACAAATCATCGTGCCTTTAGTTTATCTTTAGTTTTTAAACCGGTTTGCTTTAGATCGTCGTTTAAATTTTGAAATTTAGCATAAATTAAGATAAGTTGCAAAATTTTCAACATAAGCCCTGTCCAACAATTTCCATTTCACCCGTGCGGGAAACCGATAATGGGGTAATTCATGCGTTCCAGACTGTCAAAATTCCAAAACGTCACGCGAATCTACGGTTCGCAGCTTTTGTTCCTGTATGAGGCCTTAATTTTGACCTCTAAATGTATGTATGTATGTATGATCCCCATACCCGCAGGCAACTTGGTCCTGGAACACATGTGAGCGCTAGGTGAACAATTCGATCATCTTTTATTCCGTAATCTGTACACCCACGTGCATAAGTTTTTTTGCCCGAATTTTAGTGCTACAAATACCTGCGCATAGATCAAAATGATATCCCTCTACCCTCCCCAAGCGCCAGAAATTTGTAGCGGGTGTAGGGACACTTCGCATAGACGCCCTTGCTCCCATCACGTCACTGAGGGTATGGAGCGACGAGAAATTAATAAGCATGCCCCCTCAGTCGAACCTTCATTAGAGAAGCAGGCAATCCACAACTCACAGCGAACGACCAAGGGAACACCCTACCGCGTATATAGTAAAGTGGCGTAGTTGTCTTCATTGAAATGTATGAATGTTAGAATAGATGAAAGAGTTATTTGAAAATAATAATGGAAAGCTCTCACCAAAAGCACGAAATCCTGCAAAACAACTCCAATCGTCTCGGGTGAAGACTCGCAAGACATATCCCGTGTTACACTTGAATCTTCACTTTACTTGAGTTCTTGTCTTGAATCGGTCTTGATCAGCAGAACTTTCGACAGTACTGGTACCGCACGATATACAGCAAGCACGACTTTAGAGTGGCAGGACGAAGATCACCACCCAAACCTTCTTCTTGATTGACGCTGTTGTCGGCAAGGATCAGCCATCAAATACATCCCCGATGCCGTCCTGGCAGGAACTGGACTCACAGGAACGCTTGAATGGATGGCCACATCGCGAATGTTGTCTTGGTTTTCTTGTTCTCTTGTCGTGGAATCGAATTTTTCATGTTCCATGAAAATAGCTTCCAATTCACTCCCACTGTAAATGTCTTGCACCCGAATAGTAACGAGAACTTTGTATTTCAACTTATTAAACACACATTTTGAAGAAAGTTTTAAATTTATCGGAAGGATGAAAATGACAGCAAACAAAAAACGCGTCCAACCACAGGCACAGATTGCTTCGATCTCCAGGCCTTAATTTTGACCTCTAAACTACTCTAAAGTGAATTTTTAAATCCAAAATGATGGTGATGATATAATGAGAAAAAGCATTTGGAAATTTAACAGGCAATCAACCATTCAAATTCGAATATATAGGGTCGCAGAACTCGAATTTGATGTTAAAAGTAAGAAAATGAATAAAAAAGGAAAATTTTTTTTTTGCTAATGATTCGATTATTTGAAGTCCCATACAAACCATCCGATAATTGAACTTCTTATAAGCGGCTTCGGAAAATTGAGTCTGGAATGTAATATGGATTGAATATCTCGATTTTTCAAGACATGGATAAAAGCGTTGAAAACATAGCAAAACGTTTAGAAGTGAAACATTGACAGTGACCAAGAAAGTAACGCAGACAACAGCATTTATTTTTTTTAAGAATATGAGGACTTGTATGATATGACTTTATAAGGGTATTTCCGATCGACATAAAAATCGAAATAATAAAACTAGAGCAGCAAAAAACCACGCAACTTCGAAATAGAAACAAAAGGTTAAAGGTTTGATTGGGTGAACTAGATCGATTGAAAAAAGAGAAGAGAAACAATAATAAAGGTAATAAAAATGAAATGGCTCCAATCAAATTTATACGACTGGAATCCACTAAAGAAATGTTGCGTAATACTGGTCCAAATACGCTTGCCTTTAAAAATTTTGATTGAAATAGAATTAAGTGACAAATGAAAATGTGGTTTTAATTAATAAATTCCATTCTAACTGCTTAAATAGTACAATTCAAATACGATCCTTTTTACGAAGCAACGATCTTCAATGAAGCAGTTTTTTTTTGTAAATATCGAACAAATCTTCGTCAAATTTGCACTCTCCTTTCACTCTCGTCAGATCGATGATATAAAAAAAACTAACAAGAAATATGAAATAAAAGCATAAAAATGTAGCACCTTCCACATAGTTGACTGCCGGTTGGAAACCTAGTCTGGCTGCAGCTCCTTTCTATTCCCCCTCGATCGAACACCTATAAATTCAACGCGAATCAGACCAAACTAAAGCCGAAAGTGATCTGAGGGGAGCTATCGCGAGCAACCCATAGACAGACTCTCTTCGCATTATTAAATTAGTTGGTTTTTAATGATTTACTGATCGCCGACAGAAGCCCGTCTTTGGTGGCGGGCCGAGGGCCATAAATTCCAGAAAATAGTTTCTTAATTAAGTGAGATGGCCGTGCTGGGCCTTTTTTTTAGATTGTATGGTGTTTTTTTAACCGCATGCGATATAAAAACGTTCCGCAGAAGATTCACTGCGAATGACATGCAGAATAGATCGTGGTCCCAGGGTTGGGAAAGGTATGTTGTTGCAGTGAATGCAAAAAAAAACTACTAATGCTCATATATTTTTTATAAAGAAAATAATGTTAAAAAGTTTAACACTGCAGGAAAAATCAAAATAACAAGATTTCGAGATATTTTTTAAATTTTGATGGTGATCTTGTAATGTTTACCATACAAAGTGGTTTAATAGTTTAATTTTCAACCCTGCGCCGTCAATGCGCGATACCATTAGTATATCGCGCCTGAACCATCGTCATAAAACGGAAAACCTTCCTTAAAAAGAGCGTCACAACGTTCTCCAGCGGTAATGCTCTGTGGGAACATCGTTTACAAACAAAAAACTTCAACTCCTCACATCGTATCCTAATCTAATCGCTCCCTCAAAAGAAGTGAACTCGTGAATCTTGCCTTCGTAACACTTTGGCAACTTTACCGAAACGCTTCTGTTCTTCAAATTTAATGACCCGATCGTGTCTGTCCACCACGCGTCAAAACAAGCACTTCGTTTGATCCAATCAGGCAGCTGCGTCCTTCCCCGCGTCTGTTCTTCAACGGATCGAATGCCACCTCCAACGTGATTAATCACATTTCGGGCACATTGTCCACTCCAGAGTGCACTCTTCTGCATGTTGTTCGAGTTGTCTCCCATTGATTGCAACCGTGTCCGGTCGGGTAGAACCGAACTCTTCTGCTGCGCCTTGGCAAAACACTTTTTCAACTTCTTCAGCAGAAGCACTCCGGGATTCGTTACGGTAATCGACTTGCGAAGAGGATCATGATCCCGGGGAGGACCACCACGTTTGGTCACAGATATTTAATTGTGTTTTAAGGATCGTCAATTCGTGGACCGGGACGAAATGAGCGTTTGGACACAATGTTTGGAAACACAGCTCAGTTGGATGACTAATGAAGGCCCGCGGAGGAATCTGGACTGCAGTTTAGCAACGCTTCTGCAGGAGGATGATGAGATGCAGTTTCGGCCTTTGTTTTTTGGGTGCACTGTCCAGGTGTGTCCAGTGAGTGACAAAGGTGACTGATCGGTTGTATGAACTGGAGTTTGAAGGTGACCAGCTTTGCTCTACATTATGGTTTTGTTCGTGCTATCTTGACACACTTGCATTTTGGGCTTGTTGGAGGTAATGACGTTATGCAATGCTTCGTAGAAGACATTAACTAGTCTGAGGTCTTCTGATAATTGATTATGACTTAATACATCATGCATCGTTCCCAGTTGAATATTCAGTAACACCAGCGAAAATCCCTTAAAAATCTCATCCCAAACCGAGGTGAATCTTAATCAATGGCGCATCAAATTTAAATTAAATACATCTGCGTACACGATCTTGACTTGGCGGGACGCAAAGTGCAAACATAACCTCGTCAAAACGAGAAGATCCACTGGGTGGGTTGCGTCTTCTTTTTATTTGCAAAAAATAAACCAGAAACATGAGCAAACAAAAGGTAACCCACCATCGTCAGCGAAAAGCAAACAGAGGTGTATGCAGCAAAAAAAAAAAAAAAAGAGAAGTTCCTCCAAAAACTTCACGGCCAGAAATTATGATCGCAAATTTACATTTTTATATTGAATCCGAACACGAATAACATGTCAGCTTTAAAAGCTTATAAAGGTAAATACTTTCATCGTTATGATTACAGCCGAAAATGGTCCTAAAGAGGGTGTGTGGATCTGCAAGGCAAAGGAGGGGGGAGGGATGCCGGTGCAGAGATCTGGGGAAGGGTGTGACCCCACCACTAACCTGGAGCACGGTGGGTTGAAATCTGTTCTTAATATTGCAAGTATTACAAATTGCACTAAAGTTTGAAATATTAGTTTATGCAACGAGTTGCAAAAAGAAGACTTTTTCAGCATGAGTCGTACATTTATCCAACTAGCTTTACTGAGTTGAATAAATACAGCGAGCGTTGAAAATGTCCAGTTTTGCAACGAGTAGATCACACTTGAATGAGGTTTTCCCCTTGAAAGTTATTTGCCGTCAAGATAAGTGTCGAACTTTAAACAGTATCGAAAAGTATTACCTTATAAAGATTTTTACGAGATAGTTGCGTTACCAAAATACTTAAAAAGTTGTGGTCTTCAGAAATTGTATAAATTAAAATATTCCTGCGGTGAAAAGAGCGTTTTTAAAACAAATTTCTGGAAAAAGTTCATATTTTAAACCTCTTTTTAAAGTTTGTAAATCCGTTTGGATTGTCAAATATATCCTTTTTCAAATGTCACTTGAAAAGTAGCCTTAATATGGTTATGTTGAAATTCAAATATCTTTTGACAATCAAAACGGAATATTTATTTTTGAAAAACCTTCAAAAAAAAAGTCTCCATAAAATTTTAAGGACTTTTCGAAAAAATAGATAACAGAAAAAATCCGATTTTTTCATTTGACTCTTAATCACTAAAAGTTCAATTCCCAAAATACGTATTTTTTTATTTTCGATTAGTTTTTTTTATTTTTAGGAGACTAAAAACTACATTTTCTGAGCCATAGCACGTAATGGTGCAAGATTTGGGATCGGGGATAAGAAATATATATATATATATTAAAAAAAATAATAATTTGGTCTGAACTATAAAATTAGAAAAAAAACTTTTTGTAGACCTTTTGAAAAGTAAAACATGAATTTCAAACTTTGAAATTATTTTTATTGATAATATCAGAAAATTTCACACTAGACTAATTTTTAACAATGAAACCATGACGACGACAACATTTTTTAATGATAATTAGATAATACTTGAAAAAAAAAAATTATGATCGATTGTAATTCTATGTGTGGCTTTATCACAGAAACAAATTTACCGATTTGCAAAGTCTCAGAAAGAAATTTCATCAGCTTTTCAAAAATATTTTTTCAGGGGTGCTTTTCTTTCAAGAAGTCTTTCTAAAATGACAAAAACGTAAAGAAATTAAAAATGTATACCTTAAAGTAGTTATAACTTGAACACGGAAAATTTTATCAAAAAATGGAAAGTACTTTTCGATTGCAAATTTGCTTTTTTTAAATATTTTTTTTGAAATTATTTCGTTTTCAGGTTTTTGATATTCTCAAAAAAAAAAACACAAATTCTTTTGGGAATATAATTTGTCGTTTTTTTTCAAAAAGTCCTCATCATAACCTAAACTTTGCCGAAAACACCAAATCGATCAAATATTCCCTTATTAAGATACAAAATTTCATACATTTACGTATCCATTATGTATGGCCAGACTTGGAGACTTGTATGGAAAAACGAATGATGCAAAATTGATTCTTTCGACATAGGGAATGTATGAATCAAATTCCATCCAAATAAAAAATACAAAGAATAGGCGATTTGCGAAATCGTAGAGAACCGCTTCTTTAAAGATCATTCCACCTGTAAGACCAGGTCAGTTAAAAATGCGTACAAAAGATTTCACTGATAGACATTTTTAATTTATGCAGATTCTGATTCTGGTCGGTAAAACACAACTTTCTTCGTTAAAATCTCCAATGGGGTACCTTGTATTAATAGTAGTTTATGCAACAAGTTGCAAAAAGAGGATTTTTTCAGCACGAGTCGTACATTTATCCAACGAGGTTCACCGAGTTGGATAAATACGAAGAGTGCTGAAAAAATCAAGTTTTGCAACGAGTTCCATACAACATTTTTTGCAATTCCGAAAAACACCCATTGAGTGGAATTTTAAGTCAAATTTCCATGTATATTGTCAATAAATCATTTAAATCAAAAAAATGTTGAAAAGTGTTACTTTTCAAAACAAGTGCTGAAAAGTTCAACTTTTCAGCACCCATTTCAGTGCTGAAAAGTAGAACTTTTCAGCATTTATTTTGAAAAGTGTTGCTATTCGATTCCGTTATTTTTGGTACAGAAAAGTAGGCTATTTCGTCGTTCAAGAATGACAGGAAAAGTAAGTAGTTTCACGACGGAATTGCAAAAAATATTTTTCTCTACTAGTATTTATTTATAATTTTAAATATAAATAAATTTTGAAAAAGGTTGTCAAATGACGCAAAATTTATTATGAATTGTAAGTACGTGATATTTTTGGCATAAACTTCTGAAACTTTCATGCAATAACGCATTTTCTTCAACCTCTTCCGCCCAGAGCAAAATCGAGATTTTTAAAGTTTTTTCTTGCCAATTGTTATAGACTTGCTCAAATTGGATGAATTTCGGAGGCGGTTAGTACTGTGCAGGAAGAATGAGTTCATTTGATTCTAAAGTTTTCGAGAAATGTCAATTTGAAGCAAAAAATTAGTGCAACCATGGACGTTAGAGGGTTAACCGTGAGCATTTAATCAAATATTAAGTGTTACGCCAAAAATATTGGTGGTGTGAAAATACATAAAAAAGAATGTATTTCACGGAAAAAAGTTGAATTTTGGAAGGTTAAAAATTTTGATAATTTCGAAGGTTATTTTTGCAATTTTTTTCCTTCTCTGTCCAATTCGTTCTCCTTAGTACCAGTAAACTCTCTCCCCATTAAGAACAAATCAGCTGTTGAAAGGTAGTCCATATCTCAGCTCAGGATAACAACTGCACCAATGTGTTTGTTAAAGCAACCAAATGAATGAAATGAAATGAAAAATTTTGATGTTTGAATAATTGAATAACTCTTTTTTGAATAATTTTACCAAACCAATGTGTAAAAATGTGAACCTACTGAAAATTCACCAGTTTCTGATGCAATATGATACATTTTCTGACACAAAATCTTTCGCCATTCCCTTATGAATATTATCATCATTTTTCAACTTCAACTTCTGAAAAGCTTTTTTATCTGATATCATGAGGAAATTGTTTTGCAGGCAGAGCCTCGCTAGATAAATTTACGACTCATACTGGAAAAATCTTCATATTGCATCATGTTGCATAAACTACTATTTTTCTATTGATGATCAAAATATGTTTAAAAATATCTAGAATGCTTAGATCCTAATAACAATTTGTAATTTTGCTTAGTTACTAGGTTTTTTTCAAGATATTCCATTATTTAAAAAATATTTTGACTGAAATCACAACCTTCAAACCCACCGTCCCAAAGAAAAGTGCCCGGACGCGAGGGTGTCGCGGCCTTTGGGTGGTTGTCTTAAATTTGGAAGAGTTATTTTACGGTGCACACGGGGGATGCGTGCATCGAATAAGAGACCCCCAAAATCAGGTACTGGGGCGAGCAGAATGGTGCCAGGGGGAAATGATGGGTGGTAATATTGCAATTGCGAGCTCAGGTGATATGTGTTATGACAGTTGATGATGGAATTTCGCTGTAAGCGCGGTGTGGTTGAGGTTTCGGGTGAAGTCATTTACCTGCGCTCAGAGCGGTGAAGAAAAATAAGCCACCAAAAAAAGATCACCCGTATTGGTTCATTTGCGTTAAGCAGATTGCTCAATAACCGAACCGGGATTATGGCTTGTTTCACGTGGAATTAAACTGGAAGTGATCAGGGAGGTTCGCGACTCAATCCAGAACGCGTGGGTGGCATTTGTCACCGAAGGTCACGGTGGGATTTAGATTTGCTTTTGTGAGTGACAGTCGATTAATTAATGGTTTGGTGGCACTCTTTTCTTTAAAAACTTTGTCTTCGAGTGTTGGATTTAAATCGCTTCTCAAATAAATACAAAGTCAATAAAAAATACCAATTTCATAGAGTTTTGTATGGTTATGCTTAAACTAACAAATTTGAATGTGTTTTTGTCTTTACTTCTTATTGAACGTGGAAACAAATAGTTAACGAAGGATTTTTTAAAACTTATCATAACACCTAATTTACCAGTGCCCCTCTAAAAAGGTTCTTTTCAAGTAATTTTCAAGCCGGGTGGGCTAACTTATTCTGAATGAACACAAAATTTATGTTGACAGTTTGGTGCGTTTAGAAAACATAAAACAGATAAATAAAAATGGTAGTTTTAGCATCATACAAAAGCGCAGTCATAAATTTCAAGCACTGAAGAAGTAGCGGAAGAATTCCTGCTATTATCGAGAACTCGGCGAAATAAAAGGGGGCCTTGATAGACAACCGTGGAGGGGAGTGTGTCATGCTGATTTTCGCGAGATGAAGAGGTGAAGTGATGACACTGTGGATAGTGGGTCAAGTTGGACAGTTGGTGAAAAATTTGTCGGATGTTTTTTGGTCTGTTAGTAATATATTAATGATTCAGAATTGTTTGAATAAAATCGATTAAAAATAAATTTACAATTTCTTTGAAATCTAATTGAAATCAGCCTTAGCAAGTTGACATTACGATTTTCATAGAAAATTCGAAACTATTCCCACTGTTTGATCACACTGTCCACTCGGAAACGTTTAGCAATAATAAAGCATCTCCGACACCATCGTCGTCGTCGTTGGGAGTCTATTTGTTTTCTGTCAGCGTCAAATGGCTTTTCACGCAGGCCTTCCATCCATTCCGCAAGAGGGTCGTTTTCTCTACACGGTTTGCGCTTATTTTTGGGGTGTTTTGTTGGTTGTTTATCTTGTTTAGCGCAGCATCCTATTAAGAGTGTCATTAACGCCCTGTGCGCGATGCAATTGATTTATCGCCCTTCGACGGCCACCAACCCCTTTGGCAGGGCGAAAAAAAAAAAACAGTTGTCGTCGTTGCCAACAAAATGGCCGTTAATGAAGGCCTGTCATTCGGGTTGCAAGAGCTCGGGGAAGATTTAGGTTCCGCGCGCCGAGGTCGAGGACACTCCCCGTGAGTCCGCCGTGAAGGCAACTCATTAAACGGTACTGTACCCTCAGCGTGGAAAGCGCTGCGTTGGGTTGTTCACGAGGAGCGAGGATGAAGTCATTCCAGTGAAGAAGATGACCATTTAACCCCATTGAACCAAAAGACTTCGTATGAAACACTATGGAGACGTTCTCTGAGATATCAGGATCCAGAAATACAATCATATTTTAAAGCATTCGGCTACAATTCGATGCTTGTTCAATCTACAGGAATCCCAGCAAGCAGGACGGGCATTGATTTACAAATTTCACAAAAATTGACTACATTTACTTCAGTTAATCTCTAAAACTTGTTTTGTTTTTGTTTTTGTTTTTGTTTTTGTTTTTGTTTTTGTTTTTGTTTTTGTTTTTGTTTTTGTTTTTGTTTTTGTTTTTGTTTTTGTTTTTGTTTTTGTTTTTGTTTTTGTTTTTGTTTTTGTTTTTGTTTTTGTTTTTGTTTTTGTTTTTGTTTTTGTTTTTGTTTTTGTTTTTGTTTTTGTTTTTGTTTTTGTTTTTGTTTTTGTTTTTGTTTTTGTTTTTGTTTTTGTTTTTGTTTTTGTTTTTGTTTTTGTTTTTGTTTTTGTTTTTGTTTTTGTTTTTGTTTTTGTTTTTGTTTTTGTTTTTGTTTTTGTTTTTGTTTTTGTTTTTGTTTTTGTTTTTGTTTTTGTTTTTGTTTTTGTTTTTGTTTTTGTTTTTGTTTTTGTTTTTGTTTTTGTTTTTGTTTTGTTTTTGTTTTGTTTTTGTTTTTGTTTTTGTTTTTGTTTTTGTTTTTGTTTTTGTTTTTGTTTTTGTTTTTGTTTTTGTTTTTGTTTTTGTTTTTGTTTTTGTTTTTGTTTTTGTTTTTGTTTTTGTTTTTGTTTTTGTTTTTGTTTTGTTTTTGTTTTTGTTTTTGTTTTTGTTTTTGTTTTTGTTTTTGTTTTTGTTTTTGTTTTTGTTTTTGTTTTTGTTTTTGTTTTTGTTTTTGTTTTTGTTTTTGTTTTTTGTTTTGTTTTTGTTTTTGTTTTTGTTTTTGTTTTTGTTTTTGTTTTTGTTTTTGTTTTGTTTTTGTTTTTGTTTTTGTTTTTGTTTTTGTTTTTGTTTTTGTTTTTGTTTTTGTTTTTGTTTTTGTTTTGTTTTTGTTTTTGTTTTTGTTTTTGTTTTTGTTTTTGTTTTTGTTTTTGTTTTGTTTTTGTTTTGTTTTTGTTTTTGTTTTTGTTTTTGTTTTTGTTTTTGTTTTTGTTTTTGTTTTTGTTTTTGTTTTTGTTTTTGTTTTTGTTTTTGTTTTTGTTTTTGTTTTTGTTTTTGTTTTTGTTTTGTTTTGTTTTTGTTTTTGTTTTTGTTTTTGTTTTTGTTTTTGTTTTGTTTTTGTTTTTGTTTTTGTTTTTGTTTTTTTTGTTTTTGTTTTTGTTTTTGTTTTTGTTTTTGTTTTTGTTTTTGTTTTTGTTTTTGTTTTTGTTTTTGTTTTTGTTTTTGTTTTTGTTTTTGTTTTTGTTTTTGTTTTTGTTTTTGTTTTTGTTTTTGTTTTTGTTTTTGTTTTTGTTTTTGTTTTTTTTGTTTTTGTTTTTGTTTTTGTTTTTGTTTTTGTTTTTGTTTTTGTTTTTGTTTTGTTTTTGTTTTTGTTTTTGTTTTTGTTTTTGTTTTTGTTTTTGTTTTTGTTTTTGTTTTTGTTTTTGTTTTTGTTTTTGTTTTTGTTTTTGTTTTTGTTTTTGTTTTTGTTTTTGTTTTTGTTTTTGTTTTTGTTTTTGTTTTTGTTTTTGTTTTTGTTTTTGTTTTTGTTTTTGTTTTTGTTTTTGTTTTTGTTTTTTTTTTTGTTTTTGTTTTTGTTTTTGTTTTTGTTTTTGTTTTTGTTTTTGTTTTGTTTTTGTTTTTGTTTTTGTTTTTGTTTTTGTTTTTGTTTTTGTTTTTGTTTTTGTTTTTGTTTTTGTTTTTGTTTTTGTTTTTGTTTTTGTTTTGTTTTTGTTTTTGTTTTTGTTTTTGTTTTTGTTTTTGTTTTGTTTTTGTTTTTGTTTTTGTTTTTGTTTTTGTTTTTGTTTTTGTTTTTGTTTTTGTTTTTGTTTTGTTTTTGTTTTTGTTTTTGTTTTTGTTTTTGTTTTGTTTTTGTTTTTGTTTTTGTTTTTGTTTTTGTTTTTGTTTTTGTTTTTGTTTTTGTTTTTGTTTTTGTTTTTGTTTTTGTTTTTTTTGTTTTTGTTTTTGTTTTTGTTTTTGTTTTGTTTTTGTTTTTGTTTTTGTTTTTTTTGTTTTTGTTTTTGTTTTTGTTTTTGTTTTGTTTTTGTTTTTGTTTTTGTTTTTGTTTTTGTTTTTGTTTTTGTTTTTGTTTTTGTTTTTGTTTTTGTTTTTGTTTTTGTTTTTGTTTTTGTTTTTGTTTTTGTTTTTGTTTTTGTTTTTGTTTTTGTTTTTCATTAAATTTCATTCATAAACACTAGTTTATGAAAAAATAGTTTATCATTGTTTTATGAAAGAAGGCATTTTTCTCCTGAGAATTGCCCAGTGTTTATTTTTATACCTTTCTCAACGGGTTTGAACAATGTAATTTCGGACAGCAGCACGCGGCTTCAATTAGCGGCGGAGAATGCGTCGTTGGCCATTGTTCCAACGAGGAAGGTCTCTCGGCAGGTGGCAATTGGGCACACCCACAACTCACAAATCCTGGACGCTGAAGTTCGATGCACTTCTTGCTGCTGCTGCAGTTGTGCGAAATAATCATTTGCGAGATCTTTGACACGGTGTGATGGACGGTGTTGGTGGAGTGGCCGGATTCAATTTTCACGTTCCTGAACAACACTACCTCTCTTGTGACAAACCCCTTTCGCGGACACGCCGGACAATGATCGAAAATGAGGAATTTTAATTTTCATCGCGTGAGGATTGCCCATCCGATATCATCTTCAGACCCCGAGATCCAGACCCTGGCTTGGAGCCCAATGATGGAAATAATTTATCTTGTGGGTTATTTTTTAAATGTTCATTATAAGCAAATTTGACAGCTGAATATGTGTCGTTGACGTGTGGTACGTGTAACTTTGAGATTCCGGGTCAGACAAACCAGAGGAGTGAAGGAGGACACGCGAAGCTCGCGGGAGGATTGACGTATTTCCCCAGAAATGATCAAAATTTGAGGGACTTGTTTTTGGATGGAGTGACCTTAATTGAGTGGCTGAACATCCTTGAAAATGAGTGCGAAATAAACTGACTACACCCAACTGGCAGTCGCATGATTGTGATGCATGGCGGCATGAAAGTATATCAGAATCTGCTTGAAATCTGTCCTCATGCATTTTTTGCGATATAGGAGTATGTCGTTTTTGCCCGTTACCGACAATTATCGACATTACCGACGGCTTTTTGGTTGTATTTCACAAAAAAAAACACTTTGCAGAACGAGGATTGAACCACCAACTTCTTGGTTATTGATCCGACACGCTACCACCGCGCCATGGACGGTTGATGAAAAGTGAGAGAAAGAGCACCAACATATGCTTCTCTTTGGAGTGTTGCTCGGGGACGGGCCAGCATTATATGTGTTGGTGAGAACTGCAGATCGCTGAAATGTTTACACGCGGGCAAAAATGATCTACGGGCTTGCTGCAAAAAATGTTATAAAATGTGGCATTTTCTGAAGCAAACCCACTGTTGCAGATTTTGAGATATATTTTTCCTTTGGGTGTACATATTGAACTAAACACTAAAGCGATTATTTCAATCCTCAGATTTGCAACGGTCCTAAAAGTTAATCAAAGCGATATAAACATCCCCTTATAAACAATCGTGGTAAGAACAAACAAAATCAATGGCTTCTAACACAACAAACGATAGAACTGCACTGTTCTCAAAGTACCGTAAAAGTTCACCAACGAACAAACAACTGCCACCCCGGTTCAACAGACAGCCCAAGTCGAATAACAATTTTTCATTACCACCGTTTTGTAATTTATGGCCCAGCCAAAAGTTGCCTTTTGAGTCACTGCTAAAAACCGACTCTGGCCGTAGTAAACCAAACACAAAAAAAGAAGAGGTATGAATTTCTAACAATGTTTTGATATGTTTGCATCCCGTGCCTCGTTTTTCGACACCTTTGTTCCACTTCCAGGATCCCTTTGGATGACAGCAAGGACGACGACTGCGGAGAGTCGGGGACGAAACAGAGAATGAAAAATGGTTACCTCTTGACGATAAAAGGTGAAAATGTAACACAATTCGCACCCCGAGCTTGGAACCAAAACAGACAATGAATTGTTCTGTTGACCAACATACATATTGACTTTTATGATATTAATAAATTCTCGAGGATCGCTGAAACAGGACGACGACGACGGCGAACGACCTTTTTTGTCCTGTTTTGCTCGGTTAATGGATCTGTACCGACTGGAAATGATAGGGAGCGAACGAAGGCATTGAATGAACAAGCAGTACGGCAGGGACTTCGATCACGGCGAGGAAGGGAGTGCAAAACAGCTCATAAATTACGTGAACTATGAAGCAGTGACGTGATGCTAATGTTTAACATCGATTCATAATGCTTGGTTGGGGAAAGCTGTATAGAATCTTCCTTTTATCAGATCACCTTGCTGGACTGGTTTGTGGCCTTCTTTAATCTAAGCAGCGTAGCACGCATCCGAGAGGAATATGCTCTCAGACTGGGAGTAAAAAGTGAATTGTATAGACTGTGAGAATAATCACGAAGTAACCGAGAGAATTTAATTCTCAATTTTACGTAACGGCGTAAGTTACCCGCTATCATTCATTTGACTGGTTACAGTTGAGTAGTTCTCAACGATTTTGCACTTTTAGAAATTTTTTGAATTTTCTTTTTTTTATGCCAAAAGAAGTTATTCTACTTCATTAGTCATTAGGGTGCTCAGAATATGGAACTTTTTTTCTTAACCTTGCTCCACAAGCTGACTATTGTTCCATTAACTATTTTAGGACTCTAGGCCAAATATGAGCCAAATTGATCAACAATTACCCATTGATACTCGAAAGTTAAGTTTGTATGGGGAAACTCGGTAAAATGTGTGAAAAATCCAATTTGTTTACTGTTCAGTCTGCACGGTGCGCTACTTCCATCTAAATATTCCCAAAAGTTAGATTCTTATTTGAAATTTAATGCTCTACAACTTTGTACGTTGAATACAAAGAGACGAGTTGTTCCTTTTAATTCCGCCGTTCTCGACTAGTCGAGAACAGAACACTGTTGAAGTTTGCAAGTAGTAGACGAAATACGTATTTGTCAAGATATTAAAATATATAGCGGAATCAAAAGGAACAACTCGTCTCTTTGTATTCATAGTAATGCATTCTGCTAAAACGCTCAACCAAACCACAACTTTGTACGTGTTCATATCATGGGTTAATCTCAACAATTTCGCTCTAAATTAGTACAGATTCTTAAAATAACCCAAATAACCGTTTTCGCTTGATTTTTGAGTGGGTGATTTTTTCGGGGCACCCTACTGGTCATGTATGCATACAAAATAGGTTTGTAAATGTATGAAATTCTTCAACTTGAGAAGGAATTTTCTGACCGTTTTGGTGTCTTGGGCAAAGCTGTAGGTTATGATTAGGGCTAGTGATTATTCGATATTTAGCGGAAGCCACATAATCCGTAAAATTTGCTTTTGGCAGTGCGTGAAATGCCGTGAAATTTGTGATTCAAAAAAATTGCTCATAAGTAATCCTACAATTACCTTTACTTTTTCGAAATACATTTCTTGGGATGAAATTTTTTTTCTAAATTTTTGCAAATTTTGGATGTTTTTCTGATTTTTTTTGTTTTCGTCTGCTTGAATGTGTTCAAAACCTTTACTTTACTTACTAACAGTAGCAAAACACATGTTCTAGGAGAATATAGGTTTTCAGTAGAATTAGACTTAAGAGCGAGTTTTTCACCGATGTGAAACAGGTCGTATCGAGGTGCTCCGATTTGGATGAAACTTTCAGGGTTTGTTTGTCTATACATGAGATGAACTCATGCCAAATATGAGCCCTCTACGACAAAGGGAAGTGAGGTAAAACGGGCATTAAAGTTTGAGGTCCAAAACACATGAAACATCTTAAAATTGCTCGCATTTCCGTAAAACTTCATCAATTTCAACTCTCTTAGATGCATTCGAATGGTCTTTTGAAGTCCTTCAAAATGTGCTATAGACATCCAGGATTGGTTTGACTTTTTCTCATAGCTTTTGCAAATTACTGTTAAAAATGGATTTTTTTAAAACCTTAATAACTTTTTGCAACAGCCTCCAACACCCATACTCCCATAGGTCAAAAGTTAGGGAATTTCATGGACTATAAGCCTACGGTATTAACTTTTTGGCCAATCGCAGTTTTTCTCATAGTTTTACGATTTTTCTAGAACAAACATTTTACAACGTTAGTTTTGCCCTGTAGGCCTCCATAGCGGCACTTTTTGGTCTCAATTTTGACATATTCGGAATCCTCAGAAAATTTTACATTAGATTGAGGTGTTGGAATTTTGAACTTGATTGGAAAAAATGCCATTTAGAATTAATTAAAATATTATTTAGAATTTTGCCGGATTAGGGGTAAAACAAGTTTTCGCCTACTTGATACAGCATTTGACGTATTGACCATAGGGTAAATAAGATCTATTTCTTTTTTCAAAAATGTTTTATTTTATTATTATTTAAATCAAAATTACAACTCCAATACTTCTAACTTACGTGAAATTGTCCGAGGATTCCGAATATGACAAAATTGAGACCAAAAAGTGCCGTCTTCTTGGCCTACAGGGCAAAAATTACCGTTGTAAAATGTTTGTTCTAGAAAAATCGTAAAACTATGAGAAAAACTGCGATTGGCCAAAAAGTTAATACCGTAGGCTTATAGTCCATGAAATTCCCTAACTTTTGACCTATGGGAGTATGGGTGTTGGAGGCTGTTGCAAAAAGTTATTAAGGTTTTACAAAAATCCATTTTTAACTGTAATTTGCAAAAGCTAT